>NC_092241.1:39059796-39092296 GCF_036320965.1 Panulirus ornatus | reverse complement strand
CATGCTGGAAACAGGTAGAAGAAAAATCCTTGTAGGACTACTATGCTTGAAGGAAATTCTTATAGGAAAGACATAAGGTAGACTGAACATGTATATGTCATCCTACCATGTCTATATTATTCACGATGTTGAAGAGTGATACACTGATTCTTACTCTTTCAAAGCAGGTGATACAGATTAATTAATGTTGGAAAGGTCTGTGGGGCCTGGATGTGGACAGGGGGCTGTGGTTTTGGTGCATTACACATGACGGCTAGAGAATGAGTGTCAACAAATGTGGCCTTTTTTTGTCTATTTTTCTGGCACTAACTCGTCTAAGCAGGGGATAGCAATGTTGTTTTCCTGTGGAGTGGGGTAGCGACAGGAATGGATGAAGGCAAGCATGAATATGTAAGTGTGTATGTATGTAATATCTACATATGTGTATGTATATGTACATATATGTTGATGTTTATGTGCGTGTGGCTTTTATGTACATGTATGTGTATTACAGAGGTATAAGTTTGTTGAGTATTCCTGGGAAATTATATGGGAGGGTATTGATTGAGAGTGGGGTGGGGTAGCGACAGAAATGGATGAAGGCAAGCATGAATATGTAAGTGTGTATGTATGTAATATCTACATATGTGTATGTACATGTACCTATATGTTGATATATATATATGTGCGTGTGGCTTTTATGCACATGTATGTGTATTACAGAGGTATAAGTTTGTTGAGTATTCCTGGGAAATTATGTGGAAGGGTATTGATTGAGAGGGTGAAGGCATGTACAAAGCATCAGATTAGGGAAGAGCAGTGTGGTTTCAGAAGTGGTAGAGGATTTGTAGATCAGGTGTTTGCTTTGAAAAAATGTATGTCAGAAATACTTAGAAAAGCAAATGGATTTGTATGTAGCATTTATGGATCTGGAGAAGGCATGTGATAGAGTTGATAGAGATGCTCTGTGGAAGGTATTAAGAATATATGGTGTGGGAGGTAAGTGGTTAAAAGCAGTGAAAAGGTGTAAGGTATGTGTATGTGTAGGAAGAGAGGAAAGTGAGTGGTTCTCAGTGAATGTTGGTTTGCGGCAAAGATGCGTGATGTCTCCATGGTTGTTTGATTTGTTTATGGATGGGGTTGTTAGGGAGGTGAATGCAAGAGTTTTGGAGAGAGGGGCAAGTAAAGAGTCTGTTGTGGATGAGACAGCTTGGGAAGTGATTCAGTTGTTGTTCGCTGATGATACAGCACTAGTGGCTGATTCGGGTGAGAAACTGCAGAAGCTGGTGACTGAGTTTGGCAAAGTGTGTGAAAGAAGAAAGCTGAGAGTAAATGTGGATAAGAGCAAGGTTATTAGGTACAGTAGGGTTGAGGGACAAGTCAATTGGGAGGTAAGTTTGAATGGAGAAAAACTGGAGGAAGTGAAATGTTTTATATATCTGGGAGTGGATTTGGCAGCGGATGGAACCATGGAAGCGGAAGTGAATCATAGGGTGGGGGAGGGTGCGAAAGTTCTGGGAGCATTGAAAAATGTGTGGAAGTCGAGAAAATTATCTTGGAAAGCAAAAATGGGTATGTTTGAAGGAATATTAGTTCCAACAATGTTATATGGTTGCGAGGCGTGGGCTATAGATAGAGTTGTGCGGAGAAGGGTGGATGTGCTGGAAATGAGACGTTTGAGGACTATATGTGGTGTGAGGTGGTTTGATCGAGTAAGTAATGAAAGGGTAAGAGAGATGTGTGGAAATAAAAAGAGTGTGGTTGACAGAGCAGAAGAGGGTGTTTTGAAATGGTTTGGTCACATGGAGAGAATGAGTGAGGAAAGATTGACAGAGAGGTGGAGGGAACAAGGAGAAGTGGGAGACCAAATTGGAGGTGGAAAGATGGAGTGAAAAAGATTTTGAGTGATCGGGGCCTGAACATGCAGGAGGGTGAAAGGCGTGCAAGGAATGCAGTGAATTGGAACGATGTGGTATACCCGGGTCGATATGCTGTCAATGGATTGAACCAGGGCATGTGAAGCGTCTGGGGTAAACCACGGAAAGTTTTGTGGGGCCTGGATGTGGAAAGAGAGCTGTGGTTTTGGTGCATTATACATGACAGCTAGAGACTGGGTGTGAACGAATGTGGCCTTTGTTGTCTTTTCCAAGCTCTACCTCGCGCACATGCGGGGGGAGTGAGTTTTCATTTCATGTGTGGCAGGGGTGGTGACGGGAATGAATAAGGGCGGACAGTATGAATTATGTACATGTGTATATATGTATATGTCTATATATATATATATATATATATATATATATATATATATATATATATATATATATATATATATATATATATATATATCATATTTTTTTTTTATACTTTTTATTATACTTTGTCGCTGTCTCCCGCGTTTGCGAGGTAGCGCAAGGAAACAGACGAAAGAAATGGCCCAACCCCCCCCCCCAGACACATGTATATACATACGTCCACACACGCAAATATACATACCTACACAGCTTTCCATGGTTTACCCCAGACGCTTCACATGCCTTGATTCAATCCACTGACAGCACGTCTACCCCGGTATACCACATCGCTCCAATTTACTCTATTCCTTGCACGCCTTTCACCCTTCTGCATGTTCAGGCCCCGATCACTCAGAATCTTTTTCACTCCATCCTTCCACCTCTAATTTGGTTTCCCACTTCTCCTCATTCCCTCCACCTCTGACACATATATCCTCTTGATCAATCTTTCCTCACTCATTCTCTCCATGCGACCAAACCATTTCAAAACACCCCCTTCTGCTCTCTCAACCATACTCTTTTTATTTCCACACATGTCTCTTACCCTTACATTACTTACTCGATCAAACCACCTCACACCACATATTGTCCTCAAACATCTCATTTCCAGCACATCCACCCTCCTGCGCACAACTCTATCCATAGCCCATGCCTCGCAACCATACAACAATGTTGGAACCACCATTCCTTCAAACATACCCATTTTTGCTTTCCGAGATAATGTACTCGACTTCCAAACATTCTTCAAGGCTCCCCAAATTTTCGCCCCCTCCCCCACCCTATGATTCACTTCCACTTCCATGGTTCCATCCGCTGCCAGATCCACTCCCAGCTATCTAAAACACTTTAGTTCCTCCAGTTTTTCTCCATTCAAACTTACCTCCCAATTGACTTGACCCTCAACCCTACTGTACCTAATAACCTTGCTCTTATTCACATTTACTCTTAACTTTCTTCTTTCACACACTTTACCAAACTCAGTCACCAGCTTCTGCAGTTTCTCACATGAATCAGCCACCAGCGCTGTATCATCAGTGAACAACAACTGACTCACTTCCCAAGCTCTCTCATCCACAACAGACTGCATACTTGCCCCTCTTTCCAAAACTCTTGTATTCACCTCCCTAACAACCCCATCCATAAACAAGTTAAACAACCATGGAGACATCACACACCCCTACCGCAATCCTACATTCACTGAGAACCAATCACTTTCCTCTCTTCCTACATATACACATGCCTTACTTCTTCGATAAAAACTTTTCACTGCTTCTAACAACTTGCCTCCCACACCATATATTCTTAATACCTTCCACAGAGCATCTCTATCAACTCTATCATATGCCTTCTCCAGATCCATAAATACTACATACAAATCCATTTGCTTTTCTAAGTATTTCTCACATACATTCTTTAAAGCAAACACCTGATCCACACATCCTCTACCACTTCTGAAACCACACTGCTCTTCTCCAATCTGATGCTCTGTACATGCCTTCACCCTCTCAATCAATACCCTCCCATATAATTTACCAGGAATACTCAACAAACTTATACCTCTGTAATTTGAGCACTCACTCTTATCCCCTTTGCCTTTGTACAATGGCACTATGCAAGCATTCCGCCAATCCTCAGGCACCTCACCATGAGTCATACATACATTAAATAACCTTACCAGCCAGTCAACAATACAGTCACCCCCTCTTTTAATAAATTCCACCGCAATGCCATCCAAACCTGCTGCCTTGCCGGCTTTCATCTTCCGCAAAGCTTTTACTACCTCTTCTCTGTTTACCAAATCATTTTCCCTAACCCTCTCACTTTGCACACCACCTCGACCAAAACACCCTATATCTGCCACTCTATCATCAAACACATTCAACAAACCTTCAAAATACTCAATCCATCTCCTTCTCACATCACCACTACTTGTTATCACCTCCCCATTTGCCTCCTTCACTGAAGGTCCCATTTGCTCCCTTGTCTTACGCACTTTATTTACCTCCTTCCAAAACATCTTTTTATTCTCCCTAAAATTTAATGATACTCTCTCACCCCAACTCTCATTTGCCCTCTTTTTCACCTCTTGCACCTTTCTCTCGACCTCCTGCCTCTTTCTTTTATACATCTCCCACTCATTTGCATTTTTTCCCTGCAAAAATCGTCCAAATGCCTCTCTCTTCTCTTTCACTAACAATCTTACTTCTTCATCCCACCACTCGCTACCCTTTCTAATCAACCCACCTTCTACGCTTCTCATGCCACAAGCATCTTTTGCGCAAGCCATCACTGCTCCCCTAAATACATCCCATTCCTCCCCCACTCCCCTTACCTCCTTTGTGTTCAACTTTTTCCATTCTGTACTCAGTCTCTCCTGGTACTTCCTCAAACAAGTCTCCTTCCCAAGCTCACTAACTCTCACCACTCTCTTCACCCCAACATTCTCTCTTCTTTTCTGAAAACCCCTACAAATCTTCACCTTCGCCTCCACAAGATAATGATCAGACATCCCTCCAGTTGCACCTCTCAGCACATTAACATCCTAAAGTCTCTCTTTCGCGCGCCTATCAATTAACACGTAATCCAATAACGCTTTCTGGCCATCTCTCCTACTTACATACGTATACTTATGTATATCTCGCTTTTTAAACCAGGTATTCCCAATCATCAGTCCTTTCTCAGCACACAAATCCAAAAGCTCTTCACCATTTCCATTTACAACACTAAACACCCCATGTATACCAATTATTCCCTCAACCGCCACATTACACACCTTTGCATTCAAATCACCCATCACAATAACCCGGTCTTGTGCATCAAAACCACTAACACACTCATTCAGCTGCTCCCAAAACACTTGACTCTCATGATCTTTCTTCTCATGCCGAGGTGCATATGCACCAATAATCACCCATCTCTCTCCATCAACTTTCAGTTTTACCCATATCAATCTAGAATTTACTTTCTTACACTCTATCACATACTCCCACAACTCCTGTTTCAGGAGTAGTGCTACTCCTTCCCTTGCTCTTGTCCTCTCACTAACCCCTCACTTTACTCCCAAAACATTCCCAAACCACTCTTCCCCTTTACCCTTGAGCTTCGTTTCACTCAGAGCCAAAACATCCAGGTTCCTTTCCTCAAACATACTACCTATCTCTCCTTTTTTCTCATCTTGGTTACATCCACACACATTTAGACAACCCAATCTGAGCCTTCGAGGAGGATGAGCACTCCCCGCGTGACTCCTTCTGTTTCCCCTTTAAGAAAGTCAAAGTACAAGGAGGGGAGGATTTCTGGCCCCACGCTCCCGTCCCCTTTAGTCGCCTTCTACGACACGCGAGGAATGCGTGGGAAGTATTCTTTCTCCCCTATCCCCAGGGATATATATATATATATATATATATATATATATATATATATATATATATATATATATATATATATATATATACACGTTGAGATGTATATGTAAATGTGCGTGTGTGGACGTGTATGTATATACATGTGTATGTGGGTGGGCTGGGCCATTCTTTCGTCTGTTTCCTTGCGCTACCTCGCTAACGTGGGAGACAGCGACAAAGTATAATAAAAAAAAATAGATAAATATGTGTATATGAGTGTTACTTGGGCCATTCTTCGTCTGTTTCCTGGTGCTACCTCACTGATGCGGGTAACAGCGATTATGTATAGAAAAAAATTATCACAGCATGGCCAGGAAGAGATTGGTGGCTGAGAATGTTGTATGATAGATCACTCTGTTATGATGACTTATTTAAATGAATTACTCAGTACCAGAGAATACTAAGTGATGATCAATCCTAATTTTGTTGATAAAGGAAGTGGTAACAGGCAGTGATGAAGTGAGGAGATGGAGTGATTATTTTGAGGGACTGCTGAACGTGTTTGATGACTGAGCGGTAGATGTAAGGCATATGGGTCACAGTGGTATGCAAAGTGATAGTTATGGAGAGTGGTTTAGTGAAGAAAGAAGAGGTTGTGAAAGTCTTGTGGAAGATGAAATGTGGCAAGGCAACTGGAATGGAGGGTATTGCAGTTGAATTTATTTAGAAAGGGGGTGACTGTGTTGCTGATTGGTTGGCAAGTATTTTCATTGTACGTAAGGATCAAGATGAAGTGCCTGAGACTTGGCAGAGTGCATGTACAGTACCACATTGCAGGGGGGATAAACATTAGTGTGCAAACTACAGAAGTATAACTTTTTGTGTGTACCTACAAAGGTATTGATTGAGAGGGGGAAAGCATGTGCTGAGCATCAGACTGGGGAAAAGCAGCGTGGGTTTCAGTAGTAGGGGGCGTGTGGGTCACTTGTTTGTTATAAGGAATGTGCGTGAGAAATACTTGGATAAACAAATAGATTTGTATGTAGCATTTACAGACTAGGAGAGAGCATATGACAGGGTTTATACAGATGCCCTGTGAAAAGTCTTAAGAATATATGGTGTTGGAGGACAGCAGCTAGAGGCAGTAAGAACTTTTCATCGAGGATGTAAGACATAAGTACGAGCAGGAAGAGATGAGAGTGAATGGTTCTTAGCGAAGGTTGATCTGTGGCAAGCGAGTGTGATTTCACCATGGTTCTTTGATTTGTGTATGGATGAGGGTGGTGAGGGAGGTAAATGTGCGGGTCTTGGAGAGAGGGGCAAGTATGTCTGTGGAGTGAGTCAGTTGTTGTTTGCTGATGATACAGCATTGATGGCAGATTTGAGTGAAAAACTGCAGAAGTTGGTGACTGAGTTTGGAAGAAACATGTAAAAGGAGGTAGTTGAGAATGAATGTGAATATAAGCAAAGTTATTAGGTTTAGTAGAGTTGAGGGACAGGTTATTGTGGGTATGAGTTTGGGTGGAGAAAAGTTGGAGGAAGTGAAGTGTTTTAGATACCTGGGAGTGGATTTGTCAGTGAATGGAACTATGGAAACGGAAGTGCGTCATAAGGTGGGTGAGGGGTACATAAGTTCTGGAGGCTATGAAGAATGTGTGGAAAGAGAGAATGTTATGTGGGAGGGATAAAATGGGTATGTTTGAAGGAACAGGTGTACCAATAATATTTTATGGACGTGAGGCATGAACTTAAGGCTGTATGGAGCAGTAAGGATGTGTTGGGAATGAGTTCTTTGAGGAAAATAAGTAATGTGAGATGGTTTGATAGAGTAAGTAATCAAAGGGTAACCTCTCTGCTGTTGAACACCATCTACTTAGTACTTCTCCAGACATCTTACTTCTCTCTGAGACCCTGCTGTCAAATGATGTTCTCACTAGCCCTTGTTTCATATGTAACTATAATCTCCACCCACGATTCCAGTTCACAGGTGGTGTCTGTGCACATTCGAACATCATCAATCCTAGTGCACAACTCGATGACTCTGAGTCCTCAAACTTTGATGTTGTGGCTCAAGATCTGTCTCTCAGCTAACAAATTTTTCCTCTGTTTTGCCTATTGCTCTCCTAATTCTACAAATTTTATAATTTTTCTCTGTTTAGCCTACTGCTCTCCTAATCCTACAAATTTTATATCTTTCTTTGGCTATCTTAACTCTTGCCATGAGACTGTGGCATCCTCTCACCCGCAAGGTGAGATCCACTATTTAGAAAATTTCAATGTTCACCATAGGGAGTGGTTGAATTCCTCCCAAATGGATGATTTGGTGGATTGAAGTCCTCATGTTCTCCATTCTCATCTCCCACCCAACTTATATGCCTGACCGCTGTGACCATGCTCCTAATATTCTGGATCTGTGTTTCACCTTTAGTCCATCTTGCTGTAACTAACCAATCTTGCCCAAGTTGTTTCATCTGATCACACTCTCATAAATGCACTTATTACACCAGCACTTTCCCCTCCTGCAGCCCATCTAAGCGTAAATATTGCCACCTCAACAAACTTAACAAAGCTGACTGGTATCACTTATGTGGTGATGCATTTGTCCCTCCAAATGCATGGCAGAGGTTATTGTTGCAGGAACGGAAGCATTTATCCCCTCTTTCTCCAAGATGATCTCAGAATTCAATCTATGTTTCAACCTTAATGTTCTGAGGCAACTCAGGCAAGGGATCAGGCGTATCAAGCTTGGAAATACTCTCCATCCTCAGATTACCATTCAGCATTTATCATTGCCCATAATCAATGCAGGTAAATCATCCGTGAACAAAGCATTCCTTTATTCAAAGGAAGTGCGATAGCCTCTCCTCGTCGTCCACTGATGGATCTCTCTGGTCTTTATCTTAGGACATTGCTAATAAATTCAGTCGCTTTACCTTTTCTTCACTTTTCCATTCTCTCCTGTAGATAAAGCAACTCTCTTTGGTTCCCGTTTCTCGTCTAACTTCACCTTGGATGACTCTAATATTCCTTCATCTTCTGTTCCTCTTACTAATCCTATGCCCCTCTTTATAATCTCTTCTCAGACTGTCCAAAAAACGCTTCTTTCTCTGGATATGAGCAAAGCTTATGGTCCTGAAGGCATCCATTCCCTTGTACTGAAAGAGTATGCCTCTGAACTTGCACCTGTACTTACTCGTCTGTTCCGTTTGTGTTTAAAAACCAAAATTTTCCCTTATTCTTGGAAGCATGCTTTGGTACATCCCATCCCTAAGAAGGATGACAGTTCTAACCCCTTGAACTATCATATCTCTGCTTTGACATCTACTATTTCCAAAGTCTTTGAATCCCTCTTCAACTCCCATATCCTTAGACACCTTGAATCTCACAGTCCTCTCTCAGATCACCAGTATGGCTTCTCTATGCAAAGCAAAAGTCAATGGTGACATTCTTTCCTATCCCATTAATGTCTAATCATCATCCCTGAAAGATTTTGAGATATTCAAACCTTTTGATGGTGTGACTTCGGGGTATCATCTCTTAAACTCCCTCTTTTGGTTTTCCTCCCTTACTTTGCTCCCTCATATCTAGCTTCCTCTCTGGCAGATCTACCTCCGTGGTTGTTGGTGGACCAGCCTCCTCCCCTTTCTCCACCTTCAGTAGTGTCCTTCAAGGTCCTGTCCTGTCCTGTCCACTACACAGTTTCTCCTTTTACCAACAGTTTCCTTTCTTCCAGAAACAACCAAATGCATTCATACGCTGACAACTCAATACATCATTTCTCCAAACCCTTAAATTCTGGTCTTTTTTGTCTCAATGGATCTGCATCATGCCTTGACAACTTCCTCAATAAATTCAGACTTGGACAGGGTAATTCAGTGGGGTAGACGAGATCTGGTTAAGTTCATGCATTCAAGACCCAGTTTCTACTCATCTCAGCATTGAAATTTTTTATTTCCTTTGTCGATTTTGTAGTTCTACCTCTTGACTCATGAACATTCTTGGTATTACTGTAACATCCACTCTTTCTCGGAAACTCCAAAGTACAGAAATAGGTAGGTTTGTATCAGTGAAACTGGGAGTCCTGTTTAGATGTCAGAATTTCTTTTCCTCTGAACAATTGTTGCATTTACACAAAGGACTGATCAATCATTATATGGAGTACTGCTCTCACACCTGGGGTGGTTCTAGCTCTGCACTTTTACTTGACAGAGTTGAGTCGAATGCAGTCCAACTTACAAACTCTCCCAGGCTAACTTCAAAACTTGACCCGCTTGCTCTAAGCCTCAATGTTGGTTTACTTTCCTTCGTCTTTAGGTATTACCGTGGCTTTTGCCCCTGAGACCTGGTTACTTGTGCGCTTTCACCACATGCTACTCCATGTAATACCCTATACGCTGCTGCCTCACACAATTAATGTGTGGCCGTTGGTAACTCAAGCGTGGGCCGTTTTCATAACTGTTTCTTACCCTACTCCTCGATGCTTTAGAACTCTCTATCCTCTCAAGCATTTCCCAGTTACTATGACGTGGCAAATTTCAAAAGACAAGTTTATCAAATTTTCCCAAAGTCTTTAAGACTTAACCTTGTCTCCTCTTTTTCCATTTCATAATTCTATCTATACTTCAATTAAGGCCCAGCCTTGACGTGGACTTCTGTCTGTGACAGGAGCCTCCAAAGAGGAAGAAAAAAGAAACTTGGAGGCACAATTACTTGCCACATATCAGACTCTTCTTCATGGAATGCATGTAAATCGTGTAAAATTCCTCTTTTCATATGAAAGCTAATAACTAAGCCTATCTGTCAGTTATCATAACTCCATTCCGAATTCAATGGGGAGGGGGGGGAGATCAAGTAAATATTTAATCTAAACATCACTCAATGTGTTAAAGTGAAACATAGGTTTCCACACTTTTAAAAGTGCTTCTTACTTTTCACTGTACACACATACCCATTTTTGCTTTCCGAGATAATGTTCTCGACTTCCACACATTCTTCAAGGCCCCCAGAATTTTCGCCCCCTCCCCCACCCTATGATCCACTTCCGCTTCCATGGTTCCATCCGCTGCCAGATCCACTCCCAGATATCTAAAACACTTCACTTCCTCCAGTTTTTCTCCATTCAAACTCACCTCCCAATTGACTTGACCCTCAACCCTACTGTACCTAATAACCTTGCTCTTATTCACATTTACTCTTAACTTTCTTCTTCCACACACTTTACCAAACTCAGTCACCAGCTTCTGCAGTTTCTCACATGAATCAGCCACCAGCGCTGTATCATCAGCGAACAACAACTGACTCACTTCCCAAGCTCTCTCATCCCCAACAGACTTCATACTTGCCCCTCTTTCCAAAACTCTTGCATTTACCTCCTTAACAACCCCATCCATAAACAAATTAAACAACCATGGAGACCTCACATACCCCTGCCGCAAACCTACATTCACTGAGAACCAATCACTTTCCTCTCTTCCTACACGTACACATGCCTTACATCCTCGATAAAAACTTTTCACTGCTTCTAACAACTTTCCTCCCACACCATATATTCTTAATACCTTCCACAGAGCATCTCTATCAACTCTATCATATGCCTTCTCCAGATCAATAAATAAATTATACATTTCCATAAATTATACATTTCCTTTTTTCCATAGCCAGAGGTTGAACCATTATGTGACATTCATTTTTTTCATTCATTTCAAGCTAGAAGTTTCAGTTTTCTAAATTGTTTCTTACATTTTTCATATGTATATATATGTATGTGTGTGTGTGTGTATATGTGCGTATGTAAGTGTATGTGTGTGTATGTGTATATGTATATATATATATGTATATTATCCCTGGGGATAGGGGTGAAAGAATACTTCCCACGTATTCCTCGCGTGTCGTAGAAAGCGACTAGAGGGGACGGGAGCGGGGGGCCAGAAATCCTCCCCTCCTTGTATTAACTTTCTAAAATGGGAAACAGAAGGAGTCACGCGGGGAGTGCTCATCCTCCTCGAAGGCTCAGAGTGGGGTGCCTAAATGTGTGTGGATGTAACCAAGATGTGAAAAAAGGAGAGATAGGTAGTATGTTTGAGGAAAGGAACCTGGATGTTTTGGCTCTGAGTGAAACGAAGCTCAAGGGTAAAGGGGAAGAGTGGTTTGGGAATGTCTGGGGAGTAAAGTCAGGGGTTAGTGAGAGGACAAGAGCAAGGGAAGGAGTAGCAATACTCCTGAAACAGGAGTTGTGGGAGTATGTGATAGAGTGTAAGAAAGTAAATTCTCGATTAATATGGGTAAAACTGAAAGTTGATGGAGAGAGGTGGGTGATTATTGGTACATATGCACCTGGGCATGAGAAGAAAGATCAAGAGAGGCAAGTGTTTTGGGAGCAGCTGAATATATATATATATATATATATATTTTTTTTTTTTTTTTGCTTTGTCGCTGTCTCCCGCGTTTGCGAGGTAGCGCAAGGAAACAGACGACAGAAATGGCCCAACCCACCCCCATACACATGTATATACATACGTCCACACACGCAAATATACATACCTACACAGCTTTCCATGGTTTACCCCAGACGCTTCACATGCCCTGATTCAATCCACTGACAGCACGTCAACCCCGGTATATCAAATCGATCCAATTCACTCTATTCCTTGCCCTCCATTCACCCTCCTGCATGTTCAGGCCCCGATCACACAAAATCTTTTTCACTCCATCTTTCCACCTCCAATTTGGTCTCCCACTTCTCCTCGTTCCCTCCACCCCCGACACATATATCCTCTTGGACAATTTTTCCTCACTCATTCTCTCCATGTGCCCAAACCATTTCAAAACACCCTCTTCTGCTCTCTCAACCACGCTCTTTTTATTTCCACACATCTCTCTTACCCTTACGTTACTTACTCGATCAAACCACCTCACACCACACATTGTCCTCAAACATCTCATTTCCAGCACATCCATCCTCCTGCGCACAACTCTATCCATAGCCCACGCCTCGCAACCATACAACATTGTTGGAACCACTATTCCTTCAAACATACCCATTTTTGCTTTCCGAGATAATGTTCTCGACTTCCACACATTCTTCAAGGCTCCCAGGATTTTCGCCCCCTCCCCCATCCTATGATCCACTTCCGCTTCCATGGTTCCATCCGCTGCCAGATCCACTCCCAGATATCTAAAACACTTTACTTCCTCCAGTTTTTCTCCATTCAAACTCACCTCCCAATTGACTTGACCCTCAACCCTACTGTACCTAATAACCTTGCTCTTATTCACATTTACTCTTAACTTTCTTCTTTCACACACTTTACCAAACTCAGTCACCAGCTTCTGCAGTTTCTCACATGAATCAGCCACCAGCGCTGTATCATCAGCGAACAACAACTGACTCACTTCCCAAGCTCTCTCATCCCCAACAGACTTCATACTTGCCCCTCTTTCCAAAACTCTTGCATTCACCTCCCTAACAACCCCATCCATAAACAAATTAAACAACCATGGAGACATCACACATCCCTGCCGCAAACCTACATTCACTAAGAACCAATCACTTTCCTCTCTTCCTACACGTACACATGCCTTACATCCTCGATAAAAACTTTTCACTGCTTCTAACAACTTGCCTCCCACACCATATATTCTTAATACCTTCCACAGAGCATCTCTATCAACTCTATCATATGCCTTATCCAAGGTGGAAGAGGTGAAAAAAAGGCAAATGAGAGTTGGGGTGAGAGAGTATCATTAAATTTTAGAGAGAATAAAAAGATGTTCTGGAAGGAGGTAAATAAAGTGCCTAAGACAAGGGAGCAAATGGGAACTTCAGTGAAGGGCGCAAATGGGGAGGTGATAACAAGTAGTGGTGATGTGAGAAGGAGATGGAGTGAGTATTTTGAAGGTTTGTTGAATGTGTTTGATGATAGAGTGGCAGATATAGGGTGTTTTGGTCGAGGTGGTGTGCAAAGTGAGAGGGTTAGGGAAAATGATTTGGTAAACAGAGAAGATGTAGTAAAAGCTTTGCGGAAGATGAAAGCCGGCAAGGCAGCAGGTTTGGATGGTATTGCAGTGGAATTTATTAAAAAAGGGGGTGACTGTATTGTTGACTGGTTGGTAAGGTTATTTAATGTATGTATGACTCATGGTGAGGTGCCTGAGGATTGGCGGAATGCGTACATAGTGCCATTGTACAAAGGCAAAGGGGATAAGAGTGAGTGCTCAAATTACAGAGGTATAAGTTTGCTGAGTATTCCTGGTAAATTATATGGGAGGGTATTGATTGAGAGGGTGAAGGCATGTACAGAGCATCAGATTGGGGAAGAGCAGTGTGGTTTCAGAAGTGGTAGAGGATGTGTGGATCAGGTGTTTGCTTTGAAGAATGTATGTGAGAAATACTTAGAAAAGCAAATGGATTTGTATGTAGCATTTATGGATATATATATATATTTTTTTTTTCTTTTTTTTTTTATACTTTGTCGCTGTCTCCCGCGTTTGCGAGGTAGCGCAAGGAAACAGACGAAAGAAATGGCCCAACCGCCCCCCCCCATACACATGTACATACACACGTCCACACACGCAAATATACATACCTACACAGCTTTCCATGGTTTACCCCAGACGCTTCACATGCCTTGATTCACTCCACTGACAGCACGTCAACCCCTGTATACCACATCGCTCCAATTCACTCTATTCCTTGCCCTCCTTACACCCTCCTGCATGTTCAGGCCCCGATCACACAAAATCTTTTTCACTCCATCTTTCCACCTCCAATTTGGTCTCCCTCTTCTCCTCGTTCCCTCCACCTCCGACACATATATCCTCTTGGTCAATCTTTCCTCACTCATTCTCTCCATGTGCCCAAACCATTTCAAAACACCCTCTTCTGCTCTCTCAACCACGCTCTTTTTATTTCCACACATCTCTCTTACCCTTACGTTACTTACTCGATCAAACCACCTCACACCACACATTGTCCTCAAACATCTCATTTCCAGCACATCCATCCTCCTGCGCACAACTCTATCCATAGCCCACGCCTCGCAACCATACAACATTGTTGGAACCACTATTCCTTCAAACATACCCATTTTTGCTTTCCGAGATAATGTTCTCGACTTCCACACATTTTTCAAGGCTCCCAAAATTTTCGCCCCCTCCCCCACCCTATGATCCACTTCCGCTTCCATGGTTCCACCCGCTGACAGATCCACTCCCAGATATCTAAAACACTTCACTTCCTCCAGTTTTTCTCCATTCAAACTCACCTCCCAATTGACTTGACCCTCAACCCTACTGTACCTAATAACCTTGCTCTTATTCACATTTACTCTTAACTTTCTTCTTCCACACACTTTACCAAACTCAGTCACCAGCTTCTGCAGTTTCTCACATGAATCAGCCACCAGCGCTGTATCATCAGCGAACAACAACTGACTCACTTCCCAAGCTCTCTCATCCCCAACAGACTTCATACTTGCCCCTCTTTCCAGGACTCTTGCATATATATATATATATATATATATATATATATATATATATATATATATATATATATATATATATATTCCTATGAGTCCACGGGGAAAATGAAACATGATAAGGTCCCAAGTGCACTTTCGGGTAATAATCACATCATCGGGGAGACACAAGAGAGAAATATAACAGTCAGTTGATATACAATGAAGAAACATAGCTAGGATGCCATTTGGTAAACATGCGATTGTCCATGACAGACAACGAGAGTATCATAAACTTATTATGTAGACAAGAAGGTGAATTGTTTATAAATTCTATCAATAAGAAACTTATCCAATTTGTAAAAAACCATCACTACTATCAAGATTATAATTCTTTGTGTATCTAATAATAGAAGATTCAATGATATTTCTCGTGGTACTGGAGTTAGAGTTAATAACTGAGATGGCATTACTTCAGTCAATACAATGATCATAGTTTTTAACGTGATTAAACAAGGCATTTGATTCTTGTCCCGTTCTTATACTACATTTATATTGCTTAAGTCTAACAGAAAGATCTTTACCAGTCTGCCCAACATAAAACATCACAATTCCTACATGGCACTTTATAGATGCACCCAGGAGAATTTTCGGGTGAGTTCCTGATTAAGATATTCTTTATGGTATTATTGTTGCTGAAGGCAACATTTACGTTAAAGGATTTAAGCAACATGGGAAGTAAGGTAAAATTATTATCAAAAGGGAGGACTAAAAAAAATTCTTGGTGTCAACGGGAGGTTCGGGCTCAGCTCTATAAAATGATTTCTTTGCTGACTTAAGAGATTTATCAATGAAAGATCTAGGGTACTTTGACTTAGATCCAATAGATTATATATTCTTACACTCATCATCAGTAAATCTGGACTGCAAATACGTAATGCCCTAAGGAACACAGAGTGAAATTATGATAATTATTTAACTCTGTCATGTTGAGATGAGTAATAATGGATGTATGAGCATACATTGGTAGGTTTTCTGTATATATATATATATATATATATATATATATATATATATATATATATATATATATATATATATATATATATATTACACACACACACTCACACACACACACACACACACACACACACACACACACACACACACACACACTAACACACACACACACACACACACACACACACACACACAAAGTTAAGAGATAAGGGCAATACAAATTTAAAACTCTCTCCCAGTAAAACGCACACAGTAATCAATGACAGGGGAAATTTCAATTATAAAGATAACCTGAGGTAACATAGGTTTTCATGGTGACAGAGAGTCATGGAGACAAATTTTTGGAATTGTAATTGAAAATTTCCCTTACCATCATGTCACTGAATAAATTAAGATGAAAGACTGATGTACCATCATTGCCAGATCTTATCTTCCCACACACGGATATTGAGTATAAGTAGATACACCAAACTGAAAAAGCAACCATGTTATGGTCAAGTTTAACTATGCAGTAAACGAGGATGTTAAAAATGCCGAGGTGAGACAAGACCTAAAGAGGAGATTATTTTTTTTTTTCTTTATACTCTGTCGCTGTCTCCCGCGTCTGCGAGGTAGCGCAAGGAAACAGACGAAAGAAATGCCCCCCCCCCCCCATACACATGTATATACATACGTCCACACACGCAAATATACATACCTACACAGCTTTCCATGGTTTACCCCAGACGCTTCACATGCCTTGATTCAATCCACTGACAGCACGTCAACCCCGGTATACCACATCGCTCCAATTCACTCTATTCCTTGCCCTCCTTTCACCTTCCTGCATGTTCAGGCCCCGATCACACAAAATCTTTTTCACTCCATCTTTCCACCTCCAATTTGGTCTCCCTCTTCTCCTCGTTCCCTCCACCTCCGACACATATATCCTCTTGGTCAATCTTTCCTCACTCATTCTCTCCATGTGCCCAAACCACTTCAAAACACCCTCTTCTGCTCTCTCAATCACGCTCTTTTTATTTCCAAACATCTCTCTTACCCTTACGTTACTCACTCGATCAAACCACCTCACACCACACATTGTCCTCAAACATCTCATTTCCAGCACATCCATCCTCCTGCGCACAACTCTATCCATAGCCCACGCCTCGCAACCATACAACATTGTTGGAACCACTATTCCTTCAAACATACCCATTTTTGCTTTCCGAGATAATGTTCTCGACTTCCACACATTCTTCAAGGCCCCCAGAATTTTCGCCCCCTCCCCCACCCTATGATCCACTTCCGCTTCCATGGTTCCATCCGCTGCCAGATCCACTCCCAGATATCTAAAACACTTCACTTCCTCCAGTTTTTCTCCATTCAAACTCACCTCCCAATTGACTTGACCCTCAACCCTACTGTACCTAATAACCTTGCTCTTATTCACATTTACTCTTAACTTTCTTCTTCCACACACTTTACCAAACTCAGTCACCAGCTTCTGCAGTTTCTCACATGAATCAGCCACCAGCGCTGTATCAACAGCGAACAACAACTGACTCACTTCCCAAGCTCTCTCATCCCCAACAGACTTCATACTTGCCCCTCTTTCCAAAACTCTTGCATTTACCTCCCTAACAACCCCATCCATAAACAAATTAAACAACCATGGAGACATCGCACACCCCTGCCGCAAACCTACATTCACTGAGAACCAATCACTTTCCTCTCTTCCTACACGTACACATGCCTTACATCCTCGATAAAAACTTTTCACTGCTTCTAACAACTTGCCTCCCACACCATATATTCTTAATACCTTCCACAGAGCATCTCTATCAGCTCTATCATATGCCTTCTCCAGATCCATAAATGCTACATACAAATCCATTTGCTTTTCTAAGTATTTCTCACATACATTCTTCAAAGCAAACACCTGATCCACACATCCTCTACCACTTCTGAAACCACACTGCTCTTCCCCAATCTGATGCTCTGTACATGCCTTCACCCTCTCAATCAATACCCTCCCATATAATTTACCAGGAATACTCAACAAACTTATACCTCTGTAATTTGAGCACTCACTCTTATCCCCTTTGCCTTTGTACAATGACACTATGCACGCATTCCGCCAATCCTCAGGCACCTCACCATGAGTCATACATACATTAAATAACCTTACCAACCAGTCAACAATACAGTCACCCCCTTTTTTAATAAATTCCACTGCAATACCATCCAAACCTGCTGCCTTGCCGGCTTTCATCTTCCGCAAAGCTTTCACTACCTCTTCTCTGTTTACCAAATCATTTTCCCTAACCCTCTCACTTTGCACACCACCTCGACCAAAACACCCTATATCTGCCACTCTATCATCAAACACATTCAACAAACCTTCAAAATACTCACTCCATCTCCTTCTCACATCACCACTACTTGTTATCACCTCCCCATTTGCGCCCTTCACCGAAGTTCCCATTTGCTCCCTTGTCTTACGCACTTTATTTACCTCCTTCCAGAACATCTTTTTATTCTCCCTAAAATTTAATGATACTCTCTCTCCCCAACTCTCATTTGCCCTTTTTTTCACCTCTTGCACCTTTCTCTTGACCTCCTGTCTCTTTCTTTTATACATCTCCCACTCAATTGCATTTTTTCCCTGCAAAAATCGTCCAAATGCCTCGCTCTTCTCTTTCACTAATACTCTTACTTCTTCATCCCACCACTCACTACCCTTTCTAATCAACCCACCTCCCACTCTTCTCATGCCACAAGCATCTTTTGCGCAATCCATCACTGATTCCCTAAATACATCCCATTCCTCCCCCACTCCCCTTGCTTCCATTGTTCTCACCTTTTTCCATTCTATACTCAGTCTCTCCTGGTACTTCCTCACACAGGTCTCCTTCTCAAGCTCACTTACTCTCACCACCCTCTTCACCCCAACATTCACTCTTCTTTTCTGAAAAAAAAAAAAGAAGAGTGAATGTTGGGGTGAAGAGGGTGGTGAGAGTAAGTGAGCTTGAGAAGGAGACCTGTGTGAGGAAGTACCAGGAGAGACTGAGTATAGAATGGAAAAAGGTGAGATATAAAGAGGAGATATAATCGTGGAAACTATGCAAACCTTAACATTTTCTTTGCTAACGTAGACTGGAAATGGAATTCAGTAGCAAGGAACCATACAGGGCTTTTTGATGAGCTGTTTTGTGAAATTTACGGTGTAGTACGAACATGGGTGCCTCTATCTTCAAATACAGATGGAATGTCCAGAAAAAGGAAATAACTATTCAATAAAAGAAGTCAAAGATCAAAGGAACTTTCGGATGTACAGTAGCTCAATTAGAGACAACAGTACAGCCAGCCACCCTTTGCAAAGTATACGAGAGCAAGGAACGAGGGTACCAGGATGAGAAAGAGGGACCAAAGAAACTTTTAAAAGATTACTGTGGACATGGCAAGTGAAAATACGGAACTTTTCCATGAATTCATTAACAGTTAGACGCCAGTTAAAGAGCAGCTAACAGACGAAGGGATTTAGGGGGTAGAATTGTTGAAGATGACACAAGAATATGTGAGGAAATGAAAAACAAGAAGCGTTCTCACAGTGGAAGATATGATAGCCCTAACACCAGTGATATGGAGAGGGAAGAAGGTTTTAGAAAACATTGCGATATTTAGAAAAGACATTAAGAGAATACTTAAAGTTTTGACTCATGGGTCTGATGAAATTTCACCGTTTGTGCTCAAGATGTGTGCAGATACCCTCGATAGATCTCTTGAACTACTGTTCAAGATGTTGCTGGAGAAAGGCAGAGTGCCAAGGGAATGGAAAAGGGTCAATGGGAAGAAGCACTGAACTACAGACTAAAATCAGAGTGCTGTCGGTAAGGTTCTTGTAAAGATAATTAGAAAGGAAATGGATGGCTTTCTAAAAAGGAAAAATTGTCTAAGTAAAAGACAGCACAGTTTTAGGGAAAGGTCATGTGTAACAAACTTCTTAGATTTCTACGAGAGAGTGAAGGCTGGGTGGATTGTTTGTATCTGGGATCCCACAAAGCACCGTGTGGGAGGCTTAAGAACCTGGATCACCAGATAGGAATGAGGGGGAAACTCTTGAAAGTTATCTCAGTTGAAGGGAACTGAGGACGCTTGTCAAAGAAGCCTTCTCCTGCTCCATGTGGGTGAAGGTGACCAGCAAAGCGTCACAGTGTTCTGTTCTAGAACATTTACTCTTCTTGAACTATTGATTAAATTGCCTGAAGGTATGAACTCTTGCCTTAATATGTTTGCAGATGATGCAAAAGTCACGAGGGCGGTGAAGAGTGAAAAGAATAACATCTTACAAGGGAACCTATCCAGACTAAAGTTGGTCTGATACACGGGCGATGAAATTAAACCCAAGCAAATGTAAAGCAATAAGGATGAAACATTGTGAAAGAAGGCCTCATCATGATTATCATCTAGCAGGATATGAGCTTCAGGATTACATGCATGATAATAAATATGTAGCTGACATCGTCCCTAACCTGTCAACCAGAGTCCATGTTGGAGAACAGTTAAGGAAACAAACTATCTGCTCGAAAATGTCAAAATAGCTTTCAAGTGTTAGGATAAGGGAATATTTAGCAAGCTTTCCATTTCCTGCATAGGGTTATAACCAGTATATGTTTCTTAGGTTTGGTCTCTACACCTAAAGAAGCACAAAGACCTAATATAAAAGGTCCAGACGAAGGTATGAGGTAGGTACCAGAAATAAAGCAGCTAAGTTCCAGGGAAAGGATGGAGACATTAAATCCACCCATCTGCCCTGTCTGATGCAGGACGACAATAAACCTTCGCCAAATTGAGCTAAGAACAAGGTGTCCTGCAGTGGTGCTTCTCGCCAGCTCTGCTGTACTTCAGTTGAGCTCTGACAGAGAAGTCTATGGAGGAAGAGTGTGATTCCGTTGGCGCCCCGTTTTCAACGTCGTGGGTGTGACTACAAGCACACGTTAGATGGTGGGCGTATGATATATGGGTCATACGACATTACTGTTGGTCAGTAAAGAATAAAAGCTCAGCTGAAATCATTACCTAGCTGATACCACAGTTGTTCCCAATGCCTGTATTAACAATCATATACAGTTTGTGGACATGGCTCAGTAAATCATGAAACGAGTTGAAAAAGGGAGCCACATAGTGATATACGTATTTGCAGTGTATGTATGTGGTACTCACAGTTCTGGCGATTCATAATGCGCATAAATAAACATGTGTTTATGTTTGCGTCCTATGATTAGAAGGGAAAAACTGCGTAATACCATGTGTGAGTAACTAGGCTTAGATGAAACGATCACATTTACTAAAGCTTGTGCGCTGTATGTAATAGCTGTTTACGTGTATTACTCGATATTGTATTATGACAAGAGAGGATATGTGTCTATAAAATGGGCTACCTATTATTCAAGATAATTACTTTACATACCTATTCCCTTTTGTTAAACATCTGTTGGTGTGGTTATTCTTACATCCTACTTCCCTCTTTTGCATTTTCAAACCTTTGTTTAACTGTTAATTACCACGTCCTGAAAACCAAATACCTTGATATTAAAATATTCATCGTCTTCTCAAGCAATTTCTTTTCTCATTACTGAACGACAAAAGTTTGTGATGAGTAAGGAGGGAAGTGGTGGTGGTGATGGTGATAGCGGTAGTGGCTCGAGAGATGGCAGTGTCGAGTGGTCGCGTGAGTGGAGGCGGCTTGGTGTGGGTAATACAGGCAACGGTGTGTGTGTGTGTGTGTGTGTGTGTGTGTGTGAGAAGGTGGTAGAGGTGGTTGAAAATATGGAGGCTGGTGATAGTTTACAGAAAGGGGCTAAGTGATCAAGGTGGAAGATACATAGTGGAAGTGGAGATAATGATTACCAATATGTACAGTAAGGGGAAAGACTTCTGCACTCATGGGATCCCATAGCAAACTTTTTGTATCATACAACCCTTCAAAACTTCTGTAGGTTGTCAGATACTGTTTCATCTCTCAATCTATTCTATTCATCCACTACTTTCATGCTATAAAAGTACTTCTTTACGTCTGTTCTAGCTATATTTTTTTTTTAACTTAATTTCATGTTGTAGCATCTGAATGTTCTACCTTTGCATGTTTTGAAGAACTGTCTAAAACTGACATCATCGAACTTATCTTAAAGGTTGTGGTCGTCATTTCTTGTTCTCTCTTCCGTGGTAAACAAATTCATGGTCGCTAACCTCTCACTGCAACTCAACTTTCTTAATTTGTTTCACGGATTATCTCATTTCTATACATCTACTCTTTAAGGGGCATTGCTAGGCTTGCCTTTTGTAATTAATGGTCATAATGACAGCTTTTTGAGAAAAAAAATATGCTGAAAAGGCAGGTAGGAAAAAACTGAGATTTTCTAAATAAAGAATGCAATCACAATTGGAAGAAAATGTGATCATAGAAACACCAAATGGATTGTAAGAAGAGTTTCATATTCCTGATTACCGAAACTACACTAAAGATCCAGACATGCAGTTCTTACTAAAGAGCTTTTTTCCCACTGATCAACCCTCCTCCTTTTGGTGGAGATGCGTCCTTGTCATTTATTAGTGGTTATGGTCATCCACCATCAGTTCTCAGTGGTAAAGATCACAGATCATCATTATGTAGTGGCGATGTTCATTTGATTTCACCAATTGATAACGGTGGTGGTTACTTGGCGGTCAATTGTTATAACTTACCAAAAGTCCCCTGTCATCACTGAATAGTGGTGATGTTTACTCGATTTCAGTATCTAATGGTACTGGTTACTTATCCCTATTTACTAGACATGGTTACTTGCTTGTACGATGTGTCTAACGACCATGAGCGAGGTGGTCATCCATATCTTTAGGTGTAAAGAGCCTGTGATTACCTATTTGTACTATGAGGAGAGGGAGTTTTACACTTGTAAGGACCCACGTAATGGACACTGCATAGTGCAGCATAGGCACGAAATATCATGTCGAACGTTCACAGAGCATTTTGGGAGACACTGAAAACAATGTACGTCTTGCGTCCCTCTAGATTAGAGGATGTTACTTTTGACCCTATCACTAGAGCAGATGGATTCGAAAATTCGTTACTTAAAAATGTTACATCCGTCGTCAACGACCTGAATAAAACTTGTACACGTAGAGCCAAAACAGTAATAACTTCTACACTGTTCCATGTGGAGCGTTTTGCAGGAAGCTGAGGGAACTAAAGAATATTTCTTCATGTGTGTAGGAGTCAGAGGAACATCCTTACTGTTTCCTTGGCAACCAAGGCCTTCAATTTGGATTTGCTTTATCGGACATTAAGTCTGAATTCATATTTTAAGTCTGAATTCATATTTTGATAAAGGAGTATCATACAAAATTATATAACTGATCTCTAATGGCTGTCAATGTTTGCTTTCGCTAGCAAACTTTTCGTCGTCCCGGACGAAAAAAAACTTTAGCAATAAAAATCGTGTTTACCGTTAAACATTCAGAAACTTAAAATAAGTGGTTCATAGTGTTAAAAAGTTTTGATTACCTTTCTCAACGCAGATCATACATCATTTATCCTCGTTTACCAAGACAAAATATCATTTTCTTCAATCATGTAATTACGTTTTCTTTTCCTGTTAAGCCCCTGACTTCTGTTATAAGGGCTTGAACTGTCGTTTTAAGGGAAAATTCGTTGACCAAGTTTGATAACAATAATTCTTGCAAACTCTGGATACAGTTACATGTCCAAGGTATGTACAAAAGTGCACTATCAAAACTGAAAGCACTTATTACATTTATGACGTGATATTACACCTTTCCTAAAACACTACTGTAACCGTGTAATGTTATTAGACATCTTTGATTTATTTCCTTACCACACACCATTACAAGTTACCTCTACCACACACACACACACACACACACACACACACACACTGTTATAGTGAGTGGTGTGGTGGGTGGTGCCAAAACCCGAGACGTCCCGTCATCTCTAGTTGCTTTAGGTGTCATATGGTTGTCAGTGTCAGCTTTAAAACTGTATACAACTGTATGCTGGGAAAGCTATGGTGGTCTTTCCTACAGTTGAAATAATACTATAGAAATTTAATGACATGTGTACTGATAATGCTATAATGTAAATGTATAAAAACTTATTGGTTATCAAATCATGGTGCACAGTACCATTCAAATCGATACAATAAAGACTCACAGATCCTCGGCTGTCATGCAAACCTCTATACAGTTTTAGAGCATAGCCATTTATGTCTGTCAGTGTAATAGAATTAAAATATGTGACAGATACTTTCTGAAGACTCAAAGAGCCTATGGCCCAGGCTGCAGTATTTTCTTTCCTGCCTTATCCGCACGTGGGCTGCTGGCATTTATTCCACAAACAATCTTTCTGTCTCACTCATAACACTTGAAAAAGCTAATTCACATGACTCGTTCTTCCTAACTATAGTGTCCTGCAGTGCGCACTACGCGCGACCCCTGTGTTTTGGCTAAATCTTCCTTTTATATCAACCGACTGTTTTACGTCATCTATCTCATTCTTGTATCTCCTCTGACGATGTGATCATTACACGAAAATGCACTTAGGAACTTATCGTGTTTCATTTTCCTATGGATTTATACGCGCACACACATACACACACACACACACACACGTCTATATCTATCTACCTATATATATATATATATATATATATATATATATATATATATATATATATATATATATATATATATATATATATATATATATATATATATATATTTTTTTTTTTTTTTTTTTTTTTTTTTATACTTTGTCGCTGTCTCCCGCGTTTGCGAGGTAGCGCAAGGAAACAGACGAAAGAAATGGCCCACCCCCCCCCCCCCCATACACATGTACATACACACGTCCACACACGCAAATATACATACCTACACAGCTTTCCATGGTTTACCCCAGGACGCTTCACATGCCCTGATTCAATCCACTGACAGCACGTCAACCCCTGTATACCACATCACTCCAATTCGCTCTATTTCTTGCCCTCCTTTCACCCTCCTGCATGTTCAGGCCCCGATCACACAAAATCCTTTTCACTCCATCTTTCCACCTCCAATTTGGTCTCCCTCTTCTCCTCGTTCCCTCCACCTCCGACACATATATCCTCTTGGTCAATCTTTCCTCACTCATTCTCTCCATGTGCCCAAACCATTTCAAAACACCCTCTTCTGCTCTCTCAACCACGCTCTTTTTATTTCCACACATCTCTCTTACCCTTACGTTACTTACTCGATCAAACCACCTCACACCACACATTGTCCTCAAACATCTCATTTCCAGCACATCCATCCTCCTGCGCACAACTCTATCCATAGCCCACGCCTCGCAACCATACAACATTGTTGGAACCACTATTCCTTCAAACATACCCATTTTTGCTTTCCGGGATAATGTTCTCGACTTCCACACATTTTTCAAGGCTCCCAAAATTTTCGCCCCCTCCCCCACCCTATGATCCACTTCCGCTTCCATGGTTCCATCCGCTGACAGATCCACTCCCAGATATCTAAAACACTTCACTTCCTCCAGTTTTTCTCCATTCAAACTCACCTCCCAATTGACTTGACCCTCAACCCTACTGTACCTAATAACCTTGCTCTTATTCACATTTACTCTTAACTTTCTTCTTCCACACACTTTACCAAACTCCGTCACCAGCTTCTGCAGTTTCTCACATGAATCCGCCACCAGCGCTGTATCATCAGCGAACAACAACTGACTCACTTCCCAAGCTCTCTCATCCCCAACAGACTTCATACTTGCCCCTCTTTCCAAAACTCTTGCATTTACCTCCCTAACAACCCCATCCATAAACAAATTAAACAACCATGGAGACATCACACACCCCTGCCGCAAACCTACATTCACTGAGAACCAATCACTTTCCTCTCTTCCTACACGTACACATGCCTTACATCCTCGATAAAAACTTTTCACTGCTTCTAACAACTTGCCTCCCACACCATATATTCTTAATACCTTCCACAGAGCATCTCTATCAACTCTATCATATGCCTTCTCCAGATCCATAAATGCTACATACAAATCCATTTGCTTTTCTAAGTATTTCTCACATACATTCTTCAAAGCAAACACCTGATCCACACATCCTCTACCACTTCTGAAACCACACTGCTCTTCCCCAATCTGATGCTCTGTACATGCCTTCACCCTCTCAATCAATACCCTCCCATATAATTTACTAGGAATACTCAACAAACTTATACCTCTGTAATTTGAGCACTCACTCTTATCCCCTTTGCCTTTGTACAATGGCACTATGCACGCATTCCGCCAATCCTCAGGCACCTCACCATGAGTCATACATACATTAAATAACCTTACCAACCAGTCAACAATACAGTCACCCCCTTTTTTAATAAATTCCACTGCAATACCAACAATATATATATATATATATATATATATATATATATATATATATATATATATATATATATATATATATATATATATATATATATTATATATATATGTTGGGGATGAGAGAGCTTGGGAAGTGAGTCAGTTGTTGTTCGCTGATGATACAGCGCTGGTGGCTGATTCATGTGAGAAACTGCAGAAACTGGTGACTGAGTTTGGTAAAGTGTGTGGAAGAAGAAAGTTAAGAGCAAATGTGAATAAGAGCAAGGTTATTAGGTACAGTAGGGTTGAGGGTCAAGTCAACTGGGAGGTGAGTTTGAACGGAGAAAAACTGGAGGAAGTGAAGTGTTTTAGATATCTGGGAGTGGATCTGGCAGCGGATGGAACCATGGAAGCGGAAGTGGATCATAGGGTGGGGGAGGGGGCGAAAATTCTGGGGGCCTTGAAGAATGTGTGGAAATCGAGAACATTATCTCGGAAAGCAAAAATGGGTATGTTTGAAGGAATAGTGGTTCCAACAATGTTGTATGGTTGCGAGGCGTGGGCTATGGATAGAGTTGTGCGCAGGAGGATGGATGTGCTGGAAATGAGATGTTTGAGGACAATGTGTGGTGTGAGGTGGTTTGATCGAGTGAGTAACGTAAGGGTAAGAGAGATGTGTGGAAATAAAAAGAGCGTGGTTGAGAGAGCAGAAGAGGGTGTTTTGAAGTGGTTTGGGCACATGGAGAGGATGAGTGAGGAAAGATTGACCAAGAGGATATATGTGTCGGAGGTGGAGGGAGCAAGGAGAAGAGGGAGACCAAATTGGAGGTGGAAAGATGGAGTGAAAAAGATTTTGTGTGATCGGGGCCTGAACATGCAGGAGGGTGAAAGGAGGGCAAGGAATAGAGTGAATTGGAGCGATGTGGTATACCGGGGTTGACGTGCTGTCAGTGGATTGAATCAAGGCATGTGAAGCGTCTGGGGTAAACCATGGAAAGCTGTGTAGGTATGTATATTTGTGTGTGTGGACGTATGTATATACATTTGTATGGGGGGGGGGCCATTTCTTTCGTCTGTTTCCTTGCGCTACCTCGCAAACGCGGGAGACAGCGACAAAGTATTAAAAAAAAAAAAAAACACACATATATATATATATATATATATATATATATATATATATATATATATATATATATGTGTGTGTGTGTGTGTGTGTGTGTGTGTGTGTGTGTGTGTGTGTGTGAGAGAGAGAAATAATTAGAAAAGCAAATGGATTTGTATGTAGATAGCATTTATGGATCTGGAGAAGGCATATGATAGAGTTGATGGAAATGCTCTGTGGAAGGTATTAAAAATATATGGTGTGGAAGGCAAGATGTTAGAAGCAGTGAAAAGTTTTGATCGAGGACGTAAGGCATGTATACGTGTAGGAAGAGAGGAAAGTGATTGGTTCTCAGTGAATGTTGGTTTGAGGCAGGGGTGCGTGATGTCTCCATGGTTGTTTCATTTGTTTATGGATGGGGTTGTTAAGGAGGTGAATGCAAGAGTTTTGGAAAGAGGGGCAAGTATGCAGGCTGTTGTGGATGAGAGAGCTTGGGAAGTGAGTCAGTTGTTGTTCGCTGATGATACAGCGCTGGTGGGTGATTCATGTGAGAAACTGCAGAAGTTGGTGACTGATTTGATAAAGTGTGTGAAAGAAGAAAGCTGAGAGTAAATGGGAATAAGAGCAAGGTTATTAGGTACAGTAGGGTTGAGGGACAATTCAATTGGGAGGTAAGTTTGAATGGAGAAAAACTGGAGGAAGTGAAGTGTTTTAGATATCTGGGAGTGGATTTGGCAGAGGATGGAACCATGGAAGCGGAAGTGAATCATAGGGTGGGTTAGGGGGCAAAGGTTCTGGGAGCGTTGAAGAATGTGTGGAAGTCGAGAACGTTATCTTGGAAAGCAAAAATGGGTATGTTTGAAGGAATAGTGGTTCCAACAATGATATATGGTTGCGAGGCGTGGGCTATAGAGAGTTGTGCAGAGGAGGGTGGGTGTGCTGGAAATGAGGTGATTGAGGACAATATGTGGTGTGAGGTGGTTTGATCGAGTAAGTAATGAAAGGGTAAGAAAGATGTGTGGTAATAAAAAGAGTGTGCTTGAGGGAGCAGAAGAGGGTGTTTTGAAATGGTTTGGTCACATGGAGAGAATGGGTGAGGAAAGAGTGACAAAGAGGATATATGTGTCAGAAGTGGAGGGAACGAGGTGAAGTCGGAGACCAAATTGGAGGTGGAAAGATGGAGTAAAAAAGATTTTGATTGATCGGAGCCTGAACACGCAGGAAGGTGAAAGGCGTGCAAGGGATAGAGTGAATTGGAAAGATATGGTATACCGGGGTGGACGTGCTGTCAATGGATTGAACCAGGGCATGTGAAGCGTCTGGGGTAAACCATGGAAAGTTCTGTGGGGCCTAGATGTGGAAAGGGAGCTGTTGTTCGGTGCATTATACATGACAGCTAGAGACTGAGTGTGAACGAATGTGGCCTTTGTTGTCTTTTCCTAGCGCTAGTTCGCGCACAAAGGATTGATCCGTCCTTGTATGAAGTACTATTCTCACATCTGGGGTAGATCTAGCTCTGCATCCATACTTGACCGAGGTGAGTCAAATGCGGTCCGATTGATCAACTTTTTCCAGGCTAACTTGAAAACTCGACTCACTTACTCTACGCCGTAATATTGCATAGATACACGGGCCACAAAGACCTAAGTCCAAGCGAGATGGACTAGCCTCACACTACTTAAAAAATGGTAAAAAAAAGCGATGCTCGGCAAGCTGCTGCATCATATGATTACTGTGTGACCGCTGGCAACTCGAGGGTAGGCCGTTTTGATAACGCTTTCCTTCCCTAAACCTCGAAGTTTTGGAACTCTCTACCTTCTCATGTCTTTTGCAATAACTACGACCTGGCACATTCAGACGAGGAATGGCCCAACCCACCCACATACACATGATATACATAAACGCCCACACATGCACATATACATACATATACATTTCACCGTATACATAAATATACATACACAGACATATGCATATATACACATGTACATATTCATACTTGCTGCCTTTATCCATTCCCGTCGCCACACCACCACACACGAAATAGCATTCCCCCCTTCAGCGAGGTAGCGCTAGGAACAGACAACAAAGGCCCCATTCGTTCACACTCAGTCTCTAGCTGTCATGTGTAATGCACCGAAACTACAGCTCCCTTTCCACATCCATGCCTTACAGACCTTTCCATGGTTTACCCCAGACGCTTCACATGCCCTGGTTCAATCCATTGATAGCACGTCGATCCCGGCATACCACATCATTCCAATTCACTCTAATCCTTGCATTCCTTGCACGCCTTTCACCCTCCTGTATGTTCAGGCCCCGATCCCTCAAAATCTTTTTCACTCCATCCTTCCACCTCCAATTTGGTCTCCTGCTTCTCCTTCTTCCCTCCACCTCTGACACATATATCTTCTTTATCATTCTTCCCTCACTCATTCTCTTTATGTGTCCAAACCATTTCAACACACCCTCTACTGCTCTCTCAACCACACTCTTTATTTCCACACATCTCTCTTACCTTTTCATTACTTACTATACATACATACACACACACACACGTGTATACACATACATATATATATATATATATATATATATATATATATATATATATATAGAGAGAGAGAGAGAGAGAGAGAGAGAGAGAGAGAGAGAGAGAGAGAGAGAGAGAGAGAGAGAGAATGGGATGGCTTTGATTAGGGCCTCAGTTGCCTGTGCCGTCTCAGCTAATACAAAGAGAAAAATACTTTCCCGTCTCTTCTTTTCCCTTTTCATCAACCTCTTTATATTCCAGTTAAAGCTCGACCTTGATAGGACTTTTGTTCGTGACTGGAGAATTCAATATAAAAAAACTGAAAAAAAAACTGATGTTCACTAGTCAGGAGTTAGTGGTGGTCGTCACCAATTTCCGTTACTTATGAATGCTGACCACATGTACGAGCGGCTTTTCCGTGGGAGTCACTACATCAGACAGACCTTATGATGATAGTTATTTCTCATCAGGGCCCAGTGACAATGGTCGAGAGTCCTCACAAATTTAGCGATGATGGTCACTTGCATCTATATGTATTTGGTTGTGATGGTTTACTTGTTAAGACTATTTAGTGGTGATGATCTGTATAGACGTCTGGCCTTGTGACTCTGATTCTTTGCTGTCATTGTTTAGTGGTTGGTCTTTTCTCCTCACCCCATTGCCAATGAATGATATATCTTGCTCCACGTTCACAATGAGGCTGACAACCCATTTCCTTATACTATGTAGAGGTAGTCATTTAACTGATAAACTCTTTCTCATATGGAAACACATACTGAGTTGGATGCCCAGCATGGGAGGGAGGGGGGTGAGGATACACGTACCAACCCTCCCGAAATGTCAGAAGGAGAACGTATGTTTTCGGTAGTCTTCAATCACACCCACCCTGCACCGATACTTTCTGGAGCTGGTGTACTTTATATGTCTTAATAAACGTTAACAATTCTACCTTCATGAAGTGAAGCTGTTGATAGCCATCAAATCTAATAGCATACATATATCCACATTTTCTTTACACTTTACACTTTCCTTCGACTAAAAACATAAAGTGGGTAATTTTTGAGGAAAATATATGAATAAAGGTTACGGTAAGGGCACCACTAAACTAGTGACCTGAGTATTTTGGTCATATAGCATACGTTGCATTAGTGTATGTTGTGGTGGACAGACGGCTCCTGGGTTAATATCACAAGATAACGATTTCTACTGTAGCTCTTAAAAATAACTAAAGTCCTCAGCTTGGGGACACAAGTTAGGAAGGTTAGGTCGTAAAGTTACACATCAATACTGGAACGAAGAAACCTAATCATAACCTACTTTACCAGCGCAACCTATCCTCAAACTTAACGTCTCCAAGTTAAGCGATATGAAAATAGCTCTTTGGCAACTCCCTGAGTCCTTACACTTTAAGTCCTTTTAAGGAACAAATATTCTCAACACGGAATCCCCGAGACCGCTAGTTTAGTGGCACCCATGTTGTACATCTTTTTCAGTCTATATTCTGAGATGAATATTTTGAAATTCATTTATACATGACAAAAATATCTGGTTTATATCTCCCCCATAACCAGGCCTGCAAACGGTAACCCATGTGCGCAATATGAACGATTTCGTTGAAAATCTGGACGAAAAAATTATCTTAAAAAAAAGAAAATAGAGGTTGCCATGCCTATTTACGTATTATGAAGAGACGGGCAATATAATAAACAACACAGTAAGCGTAATATAGTAATTATATATTTTCATACAATTACACTATAGTATAAATTAATATCATATTATAAAATACGCTTAGATAATGGCGAAACATAACTGAGGCGATCAAATGGAAAAGGACGGCAAACAAATATTAATAAGCGTTCCAATTTCGTTGAAGCACAAGCAAATAATATGAAGAAATGTCCAGGTGCCTGGTATTAAATGTAGCCGGTAACGCGGAGGCCAGACGCTCTATCCCGAGCGATAATACACAAGCGAGCCGGGCTTGTCCTGAATGCAGGGAATGTTGGATTTGCAGCGCGTGTATATTGCATGAAAATGAATTTGCCATTTCAATGACGGATTAAAGAGAAAAATTCGTCTGCATTTATTCGACTAAGTACAAATATGCTGGCGTTATGTGTGGTGCGTGTGTGAAAATAGCATAAATACATGATATATATATATATATATATATATATATATATATATATATATATATATATATATATATATGAATGTAGGTTTGCGGCAGGGGTGTGTGATGTCTCCAAGGGTGTTTAATTTGTTTATGGATGGGGTTGTTAGGGAGGTGAATGCAAGAGTTTTGGAAAGAGGGGCAAGTATGAAGTCTTTTGTGGATGAGAGAGCTTGGGAA
>NC_092241.1:38999796-39054796 GCF_036320965.1 Panulirus ornatus | reverse complement strand
AAATGATGAGAAAAGATATAATAGCTGACGTATGGGACATGAATGACAAGTGGAAACTAGAAGAGAGACAAGAGTGCCACTGACAATATACACATAAATGTAAATGTGTAAATGTCAATATGTGAAAATGGTTATGAAAGAATGCACAGGATATCGAACACTAAGGATGTGTAGATTTACGTGTAAGTACACAGATATCAAAGAAATATATAGAAATTGACGACACAGGAAAAAGGAAGCAAGAGAATTTGAAATGAGGTGGAGGGTAAAGGCAGAGGCGGCGGAAGGAGTACACTGGTGAGAGGAGACGAGACAGTGCGTCGGTAGAGGGAGGCAGTAAGATGGGAAGCTGTTGATGGAGAAGGGTGGAGGAGGAAGAGGAGGATAGTGATTGTGAAGTAGGAGCGGAGAGGAAAAGTTATGAAGATGCTTAGGTGAAAATGAGTGATAGAATGGTGACGAAGAGAAGCTTAGTGAGGAGATGGTGAAGGAGGGAAGGTGAATGAGGCGATGCTGTGCATAGCTAAGTGCTGAGTGATTCAGGAGGTAGATGATGACGTGTAGAAGATTAGTGTGGAGAGGATGGGAAAGTGATTGAGGATATACGGAGGAGGAGGAGGAGGTGAGTAAGGACAGGCAGATGAGTGAAGAGGTAAAGAGTATATATGCTTGAGTCATCCCATGCCAAGGTAACCATCGGTAGATCATCAATTTTGTTATCAAGTCTTCGTTCTTTTACATCATCAGACCAAAGATGTAGTGTTTAAAACGAGGCCATTAATTGTTTATTTTCCCGTGCAGACGCAAGCACTGAACCCTACAGAAAAACACACCAGTCAATCAGAGAGGCTGATGCCGGCCAGAAGACATGAGTTAAGATGGTACTATTGCGTGGCATGAGAATGACTACAGACACTTTGGTTATCGAGGTATGTTAAACATCCCTTCCGCCTGCCGCTACCCCGCTGCACCTGAACGATACACACTTCCCACCGGGATGAAATAGTCGTAAACACCGGCCTCCTTCTCATCCACAACCACACACTCTCTGTTCTTTCGTAGCTCATACGTATTCTTGTACAACTGGGCTTACAACACTGGGGCTGATGCTGTCACATTTTGCATGCGGCATCTTTAAGATGAAATGGATTTGACTGCTAGAAACAAGGTAACACCTTCCTTTGGTTTCCATTCGACTTGAAGTAATCATTCACGTCCACATGACCTTGTTCTCTGTGACATTACGAGTAGCTATCATTTGCTGTCACATTAGCGCGACATTTCTATCGAATGTTTCAAAGTACTGATTTTTCTTTCCATTTCCATGACGCCAGTAAGACCCATCATCCAGGTGTGAAGGTTCAGTCTTCACCAGTAAGACCCATCATCAAGGTGTGAAGGTTCAGTCTTCACCAGTAAGACCCATCATCAAGGTGTGAGGGTTCAGTCTTCACCAGTAAGACCCATCATCAAGGTGTGAGGGTTCAGTCTTCACCAGTAAGACCCATCATCCAGGTGTGAGGGTTCAGTCTTCACCAGTAAGACCCATCATCAAGGTGTGAGGGTTCAGTCTTCACCAGTAAGACCCATCATCAAGGTGTGAGGGTTCAGTCTTCACCAGTAAGACCCATCATCAAGGTGTGAGGGTTCAGTCTTCACCAGTAAGACCCATCATCAAGGTGTGAAGGTTCAGTCTTCACCAGTAAGACCCATCATCAAGGTGTGAAGGTTCAGTCTTCACCAGTAAGACCCATCATCAAGGTGTGAGGGTTCAGTCTTCACCAGTAAGACCCATCATCAAGGTGTGAGGGTTCAGTCTTCAAGGTGTGAGGGTGTGAGAAGCATCACACCTCACGCACCAGCCAGGTAAAACCGGCTCATGTTGGCCTCACTGCAGACCTGCAGGTTATGGCCGACCTGGAGAGTTATGGTGCTGCAGGAGGGAAACATTTGATGTAAAAAAGACGAACATAACGATGAGGCGGTGGACGGCGAGCCTCCCAACACCTCCAGCCCAACCATAAATCTGGCACTGGTGTGGCCGACTGGGGAAAAAATACCTGACTTGGCTTTCAGTAACCGCGACCTCAGGAATTATCGTTATCAAAAAGTAAAAAAAAAGAAAAAAAAAAAATCCGAGAATAAATCTTCATAATCTTTGCCAAGATCTTTCCTTTTCGGCAAACCATGAAAAAATTAATCGTCTCTTAGATGAGACATTTTCCCCAAGACTGTTTCACCAGCTTGGTAGCCATTTGATGTGTGCTACATTTATTGATTATTATTATCGGCTCTCTAGTCTTTTCTCTGTGTGTGTGTGTGTGTGTGTGTGTGTGTGTGTGTGTGTGTGTGTGTGTGTTCACTGGTAAGAGACGAGTGACGAGAGACGAGTAAAACATAAATAATAATCATAAATAGTAATCACACAAGTACACACTCATGAAACCACACACAAACCATTTATTTCAGCTAATCTTCAGTATCATCATTACGGCAATTCTGAATATTACACTTTGTGAAAATATATATGAAGGTGCGACAAAGAACAACTGTATTTAGGAAGCATTATGATATTGCTATGGTCTGTTTCATATGAGCTCTTTAACGTACGAAATTACAAATATGTTTTAGCGTATCGCAGATGACACAACTACGAGATATACTTGCCAAGGTAGTGCAATGCAGTGGTGCCCTCTGGGTCAGGTCACACCATGTCTTCAACAATGACGTACCAGGATACTAGTGTTCCTCAACCTGAACACGGTGGATGTGGTCCGGACAGCAAACACAACCTTCTACACGAGAGCAACAACATCAAGAGGAGGACTAGGAGTAGTGCGAGGCTTGTGCTGGTGATGGGCTATGGTCTTAGATCACTCACGAGAGAATCCTAATGACACTAAATCACAAGAACGTTCCCCGAAAAGCAGTGCGCCCTGTGGAAATCGCGGTCTCATTATCTGGTTATCATGAGAGGGAGGTGCATGAGCTGATGGAAGTCATGGCCGTGGAGCACTCTCAGGTGCTGCCGCCTGCAGTGATGGTGATCACCAGGTCTTACATCACTCTCAGGGAGAACCCCTTCCACAGATGGTGTTCAGGGTCATAAAACACTCTCAGAGAATGTTGCCAGTGCTAATGGTGGTCGCGTTCTTGGCTCACTCACTGGAGCCACATTTTGGCTTATCCCCCGCAAGCATAATGGAAGGGAGCCCTTTACTTCAGGAAAGGAATTCATGTCCTCAATCTCCAGGTGTACGTGAGATTTGCGTTTGACTCAAAAGTAGAATAAGGCAGAAAATCTTCCGTGATGAAGGTTATTTTCCTCATATCTTTCTTTCCTCATAATATCTATGTTGTTTGTCACTTACTGAATTAATTATATATCTTTCCCATATACACTTCTGGATATACTCATTCATGCGATATGCTAATCTATCACTTGCTATGATTATATAAGACTTCAATGAAAAATGACTTCAATGAAAAATGTTTTATTATGGTTACTTTAGTCAGTGCTCGAAATGGTAATGTTCACCTCATCAAAGGAAAGCTTAGTTTTTCTTCCTCACTTCCGCAGTTTTCCATGTATTTTCAATTTAGAAAAATGGATTTGTAAAAACTCTTTTAGAAAGAACTAAAATATTCGTTCCTAGCATAAAAACCAATGTCATTTCCGAAACTTTCTCACTGAGGCAAGTAATAAGCAAACATTTTACTTTGCCGTGAAAAAAAATTGGCATCATACGAAAATGAAGCAGTATAAGACAACTACAACACATTGTTTTTAATTCCAGAAATAACTAACTACTGCATGGATGTCAAGGTATGGAGGGCATTTTGACATCATTATGAGTTTATATATAACCTTTTCAGTAAGAACCTTAAATGATAAAGAAATACTACTCACCTGTAGGGTGAGTAGTGGTAATAGAGTTAGAGTTAATAACTAAGATGGCATTACTCCAGTCAATACAATGATCATTGTTTTTAACGTGATTAAACTAGGCATTTGATTCTTGTCCCGTTCTTAGACTATATTTATCTTGCTTAAGTCTAACAAAAAGATCCTTACCAGTGTGCCCAACATAAAATTTGGTAAACATGCGATTGTCCAAGACAATATATATATATATATATATATATATATATATATATATATATATATATATATATATATATATATATATATATATATATATATATATATATATATTCACATTTACTCTTAACTTTCTTCTTTCACACACTTTACCAAACTCAGTCACCAGCTTCTGCAGTTTCTCACATGAATCAGCCACCAGCGCTGTATCATCAGCAAACAACAACTGACTAACTTCCCAAGCTCTCTCATCCACAAAAGACTTCATACTTGCCCCTCTTTCCAAAACTCTTGCATTCACCTCCCTAACAACCCCATCCATAAACAAATTAAACAACCATGGAGACATCACACACCCCTGCCGCAAACCTACATTCACTGAGAACCAATCACTTTCCTCTCTTCCTACACGTACACATGCCTTACATCCTCGATAAAAACTTTTCACTGCTTCTAACAACTTGCCTCCCACACCATATATTCTTAATACCTTCCACAGAGCATCTCTATCAACTCTATCATATGCCTTCTCCAGATCCATACATGCTACATACAAATCCATTTGCTTTTCTAAGTATTTCTCACATACATTCCTCAAAGCAAACACCTGATCCACACATCATCTACCACTTCTGAGCAAGGTTATTAGGTACAGTAGGGTTGAGGGTCAAGTCAATTGGGAGGTAAGTTTACATGGAGAAAAACTGGAGGAAGTAAAGTGTTTTAGATATCTAGGAGTGGATCTGGCAGCAGATGGAACCATGGAAGCGGAAGTGAATCATAGGGTGGGGGAGGGGGCGAAAACCCTGGGAGCCTTGAAGAATGTGTGGAAGTCGAGAACATTATCTCGGAAAGCCAAAATGGGTATGTTTGAAGGAATAGTGGTTCCAACAATTTTGTATGGTTGCGAGGCGTGGGCTATGGATAGAGTTGTGCGCAGGAGGGTGGATGTGCTGGAAATGAGATGTTTGAGGACAATGTGTGGTGTGAGGTGGTTTGATCGAGTAAGTAACGTAAGGGTAAGAGAGATGTGTGGAAATAAAAGAGCGTGGTTGAGAGAGCAGAAGAGGGTGTTTTGAAATGGTTTGGGCACATGGAGAGAATGAGTGAGGAAAGATTGTCCAAGATGATATATGTGTCGGAGGTGGAGGGAACGAGGAGAAGTGGGAGACCAAATTGGAGGTGGAAAGATGGAGTGAAAAAGATCTGTTGATTGGTTGGTAAGGTTATTCAATGTATGTATGATTCATGGTGAGGTGCCTGAGGATTGGGGGAATGCTTGCATAGTGCCATTGTACAAAGGCAAAGGGGATAAGAGTGAGTGCTCAAATTACAGAGGTATAAGTTTGTTGAGTATTCCTGGTAAATTATATGGGAGGGTATTGATTGACAGGGTGAAGGCATGTACAGAGCATCAGATTGGGGAAGAGCAGTGTGGTTTCAGAAGTGGTAGAGGATGTGTGGATCAGGTGTTTGCTTTGAAAAATGTATGTGAGAAATACTTAGAAAAGCAAATGGATTTGTATGTAGCATTTATGGATCTGGAGAAGGCATATGATAGAGTTGACAGAGATGCTCTGTGGAAGGTACTAAGAGTATATGGTGTGGGAGGCAAGTTGTTAGAAGCAGTGAAAAGTTTTTATAATATATATATATATATATATATATATATATATATATATATATATATATATATATATATATATACACACCTTTTTTTTTTTTGCTTTGTCGCTGTCTCCCGCGTTTGCGAGGTAGCGCAAGGAAACAGACGAAAGAAATGGCCCAACCCACCCCCATACACATCTATATACATACACGTCCACACACGCAAATATACATACCTACACAGCTTTCCATGGTTTACCCCAGACGCTTCACATGCCCTGATTCAATCCACTGACAGCACGTCAATCCCTGTATACCATATCGATCCAATTCACTCTATTCCTTGCCCTCCTTTCACCCTCCTGCATGTTCAGGCCCCGATCACACAAAATCTTTTTCACTCCATCTTTCCACCTCCAATTTGGTCTCCCACTTCTCCTCGTTCCCTCCACCTCCGACACATATATCCTCTTGGTCAATCTTTCCTCACTCATTCTCTCCATGTGCCCAAACCATTTCAAAACACCCTCTTCTGCTCTCTCAACCACGCTCTTTTTATTTCCACACATCTCTCTTACCATTACGTTACTTACTCGATCAAACCACCTCACACCACACATTGTCCTCAAACATCTCATATCCAGCACATCCACCCTCCTGCGCACAGCTCTATCCATAGCCCACGCCTCGCAACCATACAAAATTGTTGGAACCACTATTCCTTCAAACATACCCATTTTTGCTTTCCGAGATACTGTTCTCGACTTCCACACATTCTTCAAGGCTCCCAGGATTTTCGCCCCCTCCCCCACCCTATGATCCACTTCCGCTTCCATGGTTCCATCCGCTGACAGATCCACTCCCAGATATCTAAAACACTTCACTTCCTCCAGTTTTTCTCCATTCAAACTCACCTCCCAATTGACTTGACCCTCAACCCTACTGTACCTAATAACCTTGCTCTTATTCACATTTACTCTTAACTTTCTTCTTCCACACACTTTCCCAAACTCAGTCACCAGCTTCTGCAGTTTCTCACATGAATCAGCCACCAGCGCTGTATCATCAGCGAACAACAACTGACTCACTTCCCAAGCTCTCTCATCCACAACAGACTTCATACTTGCCCCTCTTTCCAAAACTCTTGCATTCACCTCCCTAACAACCCCATCCATAAACAAATTAAACAACCATGGAGACATCATACACCCCTGCCGCAAACCTACATTCACTGAGAACCAATCACTTTCCTCTCTTCCTACACGTACACATGCCTTACATCCTCGATAAAAACTTTTCACTGCTTCTAACAACTTGCCTCCCACACCATATATTCTTAATACCTTCCACAGAGCATCTCTATCAACTCTATCATATGCCTTCTCCAGATCCATAAATGCTACATACAAATCCATTTGCTTTTCTAAGTATTTCTCACATACATTCTTCAAAGCAAACACCTGATCCACACATCCTCTACCACTTCTGAAACCACACTGCTCTTCCCCAATCTGATGCTCTGTACATGCCTTCACCCTCTCAATCAATACCCTCCCATACAATTTAACAGGAATACTCAACAAACTTATACCTCTGAAATTTGAGCACTCACTCTTATCCCCTTTGCCTTTGTACAATGGCACTATGCACGCATTCCGCCAATCCTCAGGCACCTCACCATGAGTCATACATACATTAAATAACCTTACCAACCAGTCAATAATACAGTCACCCCCTTTCTTAATAAATTCCACTGCAATACCATCCAAACCTGCTGCCTTGCCGGCTTTCATCTTCCGCAAAGCTTTTACTACCTCTTCTCTATTTACCAAATCATTTTCCCTAACCCTCTCACTTTGCACACCACCTCGACAAAAACACCCTATATCTGCCACTCTATCATCAAACACATTCAACAAACCTTCAAAATACTCACTCCATCTCTTTCTCACAACACCACTACTTGTCATCACCTCCCCATTTGCGCCCTTCCTATTTGCGCCCTTCACTGAAGTTCCCATTTGCTCCCTTGTCTTACGCACTTCCAGAACATCTTTTTATTCTCCCTAAAATTTAATGATACTCTCTCACCCCTACTATCATTTGCCCTTTTTTTCACCTCTTGCACCTTTCTCTTGACCTCCTGTCTCTTTCTTATATACATCGCCCACTCAATTGCATTTTTTCCGTGCAAAAATCGTCCAAATGCCTCTCTCTTCTCTTTCACTAACAATCTTACTTCTTCATCCCACCACTCACTACCCTTTCTAATCAACCCACCTCCCACTCTTCTCATGCCACAAGCATCTTTTGCGCAATCCATCACTGATTCCCTAAATGCATCCCATTCCTCCCCCACTCCCCTTACTTCCATATATATATATATATATATATATATATATATATATATATATATATATATATATATATATATATATATATATATATATGGGTGATTTGAATGCAAAGGTGAGTAATGTGGCAGTTGAGGGAATAATTGGTATACATGGGGTGTTCAGTGTTGTAAATGGAAATGGTGAAGAGCTTGTAGATTTATGTGCTGAAAAAGGACTGATGATTGGGAATACCTGTTTTAAAAAGCGAGATATACATAAGTATACTTCTGTAAGTAGGAGAGATGGCCAGAGAGCGTTATTGGATTACGTGTTAATTGACAGGCGCGCGAAAGAGAGACTTTTGGATGTTAATGTGCTGAGAGGTGCAACTGGAGGGATGTCTGATCATTATCTTTTGGAGGCTAAGGTGAAGATTTGTATGGGTTTCCAGAAAAGAAGAGTGAATGTTGGGGTGAAGAGGGTGGTGAGAGTAAGTGAGCTTGGGAAGGAGACTTGTGTGAGGAAGTACCAGGAGAGACTGAGTACAGAATGGAAAAAGGTGAGAACAATGGAAGTAAGGGGAGTGGGGGAGGAATGGGATGTATTTAGGGAATCAGTGATGGATTGCGCAAAAGATGCTTGTGGCATGAGAAGAGTGGGAGGTGGGTTGATTAGAAAGGGTAGTGAGTGGTGGGATGAAGAAGTAAGAGTATTAGTGAAAGAGAAGAGAGAGGCATTTGGACGATTTTTGCAGGGAAAAGATGAAATTGAGTGGGAGACGTATAAAAGAAAGAGACAGGAGGTCAAGAGAAAGGTGCAAGAGGTGAAAAAAAGGGCAAATGAGAGTTGGGGTGAGAGAGTATCATTAAATTTTAGGGAGAATAAAAAGATGTTCTGGAAGGAGGTAAATAAAGTGCGTAAGACAAGGGAGCAAATGGGAACTTCAGTGAAGGGCGCAAATGGGGAGGTGATAACAAGTAGTGGTGATGTGAGAAGGAGATGGAGTGAGTATTTTGAAGGTTTGTTGAATGTGTTTGATGATAGAGTGGCAGATATAGGGTGTTTTGGTCGAGGTGGTGTGCAAAGTGCGAGGGTTAGGGAAAATGATTTGGTAAACAGAGAAGAGGTAGTAAAAGCTTTGCGGAAGATGAAAGCCGGCAAGGCAGCAGGTTTGGATGGTATTGCAGTGGAATTTATTAAAAAAGGGGGTGACTGTATTGTTGAGTGGTTGGTAAGGTTATTTAATGTATGTATGACTCATGGTGAGGTGCCTGAGGATTGGCGGAATGCGTGCATAGTGCCATTGTACAAAGGCAAAGGGGATAAGAGTGAGTGTTCAAATTACAGAGGTAAAAGTTTGTTGAGTATTCCTGGCAAATTGTATGGGAGGGTATTGATTGAGAGGGTGAAGGCATGTACAGAGCATCAGATTGGGGAAGAGCAGTGTGGTTTCAGAAGTGGTAGAGGATGTGTGGATCAGGTGTTTGCTTTGAAGAATGTATGTGAGAAATACTTAGAAAAGCAAATGGATTTGTATGTAGCATTTATGGATCTGGAGAAGGCATATGATAGAGTTGATAGAGATGCTCTGTGGAAGGTATTAAGAATATATGGTGTGGGAGGCAAGTTGTTAGAAGCAGTGAAAAGTTTTTATCGAGGATGTAAGGCATGTGTACGTGTAGGAAGAGAGGAAAGTGATTGGTTCTCAGTGAATGTAGGTTTGCAGCAGGGGTGTGTGATGTCTCCATGGTTGTTTAATTTGTTTATGGATGGGATTGTTAGGGAGGTGAATGCAAGAGCTTTGGAAAGAGGGGCAAGTATGAAGTCTGTTGTGGATGAGAGAGCTTGGGAAGTGAGTCAGTTGTTGTTCGCTGATGATACAGCGCTGGTGGCTGATTCATGTGAGAAACTGCAGAAGCTGGTGACTGAGTTTGGTAAAGTGTGTGAAAGAAGAAAGTTAAGAGTAAATGTGAATAAGAACAAGGTTATTAGGTACAGTAGGGTTGAGCGTCAAGTCAATTGGGAGGTAAGTTCAAGTTTGAATGGAGAAAAACTGGAGGAAGTAAAGTGTTTTAGATATCTGGGAGTGGATCTGGCAGCGGATGGAACCATGGAAGCGGAAGTGAATCATAGGGTGGGGGAGGGGGCGAAAATCCTGGGAGCCTTGAAGAATGTGTGGAAGTCGAGAACATTATCTCGGAAAGCAAAAATGGGTATGTTTGAAGGAATAGTGGTTCCAACAATGTTGTATGGTTGCGAGGCGTGGGCTATGGATAGAGTTGTGCGCAGGAGGATGGATGTGCTGGAAATGAGATGTTTGAGGACAATGTGTGGTGTGAGGTGGTTTGATCGAGTAAGTAATGTAAGGGTAAGAGAGATGTGTGGAAATAAAAAGAGCGTGGTTGAGAGAGCAGAAGAGGGTGTTTTGAAATGGTTTGGGCACATGGAGAGAATGAGTGAGGAAAGATTGACCAAGAGGATATATGTGTCGGAGGTGGAGGGAACGAGGAGAAGTGGGAGACCAAATTGGAGGTGGAAAGATGGAGTGAAAAAGATTTTGTGTGATCGGGGCCTGAACATGCAGGAGGGTGAAAGGAGGGCAAGGAATAGAGTGAATTGGATCGATGTGGTATACCGGGGTTGACGTGCTGTCAGTGGATTGAATCAGGGCATGTGAAGCGTCTGGGGTAAACCATGGAAAGTTGTGTGGGGCCTGGATGTGGAAAGGGAGCTGTGGTTTCGGGCATTATTGCGTGGCAGCTAGAGACTGAGTGTGAACGAATGGGGCCTTTGTTGTCTTTTCCTAGTACTACCTCGCACACATGAGGGGGGAGGGGGATGGTATTCCATGTGTGGCGAGGTGGCGATGGGAGTGAATGGGGGCAGACAGTGTGAATTGTGTGCATGCGTATATATCTATGTGTCTGTGTATGCATATATATGTGTACATTGAGATGTATAGGTATGTATATTTGCGTGTGTGGACGTGTGTGTGTGTATACATTGTGTATGGGGGTGGGTTGGGCCATTTCTTTCGTCTGCTTCCTTGCGCTACCTCGCAAACGCGGTAGACAGCGACAAAGCAAAATAAATAAATAAATAAATATATATATATATATATATATATATATATATATATATATATATATATATATATATATATATATATATATATATATTCCTGGGGATAGAGGAGAAAGAATACTTACCACATATTCCCTGCGTGTCGTAGAAGGTGGCGGGTGGCTGGAAATCCTCGCCTCTCGTTTTATCTTAATTTTCCAAAAGAGGGAACAGAGAAGGGGGCCAGGTGAGAATATTCCCTCAAAGGCCCAGTCCTCTGTTCTTAACACTACCTCGCTAACGCGGGAAATGGCGAATAGTACGAAAGAAAGAATATATATATATATATATATATATATATATATATATATATATATATATATATATATATATATATATATATATTCCTATGAATCCACGGGGAAAATGGAACACGATAAGTTCTCAAGCGCACTTTCGTGTAATAATCACATCATCAGGGGAGACACAAGAGAGAAATATAAGTCAGTTGATCTACAACGAAGAGACGTAGCTAAGACGCCATTTGGTTAACATGCGATTGTCCAAGACAGACAACGAGCTTATCATAAACTTATTATGTGGACAAGAAGATGAATTGTGCACAAATCTTATCAACAATAAACTTATCCATTTGTATAGACTTTCACTAATATGAAGATTATAATTCTTTGTGTATTTAATAGAAGATTCAATGACATTTCTCGTGGTACTGGAGTTAGAGTTAATAACTGAGATGGCATTACTCCAGTCAATACAATGATCATAGTTTTTAACGTGATTAAACAAGGCATTTGACTCTTGTCCCGTTCTTATACTATATTCATGTTGCTTAAGTCTAACAGAAAGACCCTTACCAGTTTGACAGACATAGAACTTATCACATTTTCCACATGGCACTTTATAGATGCACTCAGGAGAATTTCTTGGTGAGTTCCTGATTAAGATATTCTTTATAGTATTATTGTTGCTGAAGGCAACATTTACATTAAAGGATTTAAGCAACATGGGAAGTGAAGTTAATATCAAAAGGGAGAACTAAAAGATTCTTGGTGTCAATGGGAGGTTTTGGCTCAACTCTATAGAATGATTTCTTTGCTAACTTAAGGGATTTATCAATGAGAGATCTAAGCGAACCGCTAAGCAACTAATGTGAAACCAATAATTGATATTTCATAACTCGGACGACATGAGAGAAAAGTGAAGAGAGAGAGAGAGAGAGAGAGAGAGAGAGAGAGAGAGAGAGAGAGAGAGAGAGAGAGAGAGAGAGAGAGAGAGAGAGAGAGAGAGAGAGAGAGAGAGAGAGAGAGAGAGAGAGAGAGAGAGAGAGAGAGAGAGAGAGAGAGAGAGAGAGAGAGAGAGAGAGAGAGAGAGAGAGAGAGAGAGAGAGAGAGAGAGAGAGAGAGAGAGAGAGAGAGAGAGAGAGAGAGAGAGAGAGAGAGAGAGAGAGAGAGAGAGAGAGAGAGAGAGAGAGAGAGAGAGAGAGAGAGAGAGAGAGAGAGAGAGAGAGAGAGAGAGAGAGAGAGAGAGAGAGAGAGAGAGAGAGAGAGAGAGAGAGAGAGAGAGAGAGAGAGAGAGAGAGAGAGAGAGAGAGAGAGAGAGAGAGAGAGAGAGAGAGAGAGAGAGAGAGAGAGAGAGAGAGAGAGAGAGAGAGAGAGAGAGAGAGAGAGAGAGAGAGAGAGAGAGAGAGAGAGAGAGAGAGAGAGAGAGAGAGAGAGAGAGAGAGAGAGAGAGAGAGAGAGAGAGAGAGAGAGAGAGAGAGAGAGAGAGAGAGAGAGAGAGAGAGAGAGAGAGAGAGAGAGAGAGAGAGAGAGAGAGAGAGAGAGAGAGAGAGAGAGAGAGAGAGAGAGAGAGAGAGAGAGAGAGAGAGAGAGAGAGAGAGAGAGAGAGAGAGAGAGAGAGAGAGAGAGAGAGAGAGAGAGAGAGAGAGAGAGAGAGAGACGGAATATATTTTCTGCAAAAACACAAACGTCGTCACCAGAGCAAGTGGTCAGGGGAAACAAACGGACATGAACATAAACTATGTAGACGGTGTTACCAGCAACCAGTGGGCTACAGTGGTGCGAGGCTGCATGACGCTGGCAAGGATTTAGTGGCTGCTTCAGAATGTCATTTGTTCCCTCAGGACATTAATACGTTGTGTGGTCCGGTGAAGTTGGCTTTATGATGAATTATATCGAAGAAGCTCATCCGGGTCCGAAATGGTTGACAAATAATGTGTTTCAGGCCCACACCTGACATTATGTGCGCCTCCTAGTCACATTAATTTCAGTGTTTCTGATCTCTTCTACACTCACATGCAGTCTCGAAACAACCCACTTAACAATGTTGACTTTCTTGCCAATACATTTCACTGAGATGCTGACTTTCTCCGAGAGCTAACTTGCATATATGACTATATCTACTTACATGAATATCTACAGTGTAAGCAAATGTTCATATACTTAGTAAAAATAACTTATCAAATGTTTCCACTGAAATACGAGACGTTGCAGCGTCACAGGAAAAAAAAAAACATCTAGTGTATTTAATTTCATGCTGGGTAACTTTCCACAGACCTTCATTACGGTTTATTTCTTACCAGTATATTGGTCGCCAATAGATAATGGTCATTATGTTTGGTCCTTAACACGGGATCGGTCAATATATTTGGTCTCAGACAGGAATTGGTCATTGACAGAAAACTGATTATTTCTTTTGGTCCAAAAGAGGTGTATATATGATTTAATGAAAGTAAACCTCCATTAGTGGAGAGTTTCAAACAATGTTCCGTAAAGATTAGAATAACGCGACTGGGGATTTTTTTCCTTAAACTTATAAAATTCAACTAAACCTGATCTAAACATAAACATTTCTAGAAGAAAGTAAAGGTCGCCCTTTACAAAACCTAACTTTGGATATTTTACAGACCTTGAGGTCCTGCTTAAACCCTTAGCTTGCATCTTCAGTAAGATATTGTGTACTTTTTCTTCGTGATCTTTTTGATAAGAATTTGCTCTAATGTCCAAAATATGAGTACAAACGAACCGGCACAGCACGTTATGCAAGAACAAGTTAACTATGTTTCGTGGGAGCAATAAGTTTCCCAAATTATCTTGCTTTTTTAAGATAAGCAGAGTTTTATAAGTTCTCATATATCATCCTCAGCTACTCTTACCTAATTAAGTAGACCACGGAATAAAACTGGACAACAATGGTAAGATAAAAGTCAGACGTAGACTCCAAATTCATTCTTATACTCTGATATACCCTATGAGGTGAAGAGTATCTTGGACCGCAAAATGCACGTTCCAACGCTTCCAAAACAAATAATTTCTTCATTGCTAACAAAACACAATGTCATTCAATGAAAATTCATTTTCACTTGCCTCGTATTTCTTCGAATCCAGCATCATCTGCAGGACCAATTTATCATACGCGTCCAACGCTCATTTGACTAGTTTCGCTTAAATGAACGCGATAATGTGAGGTGTGCGCAGCTTAAGCCCATCATTCTGTCTGATAACAATAGCGCGACTTGGACAATATTTCTGACGATGGGAAAATATGATGATTATAGGCCAGCGTACGTGTATGACACCTAAATCCTTAAAATTTGTTTATTAAAAAAGACTTAGAATTTTCGTTTTCTTTATGTAATTTCTATGAATTTCAATCTCACACATGTTGGTGTTAAATACAGTCCAAGAATTTTTTTTATTCGAATTTTAAGGTCCTTTGCATTTCGAAACAAGCTCCTCTCTGAAATCAATCTACCTTTAGATTCTACTGTACGCATTCATTCACTCTTGGTAAACCAAGATATATAGAAATTTAATCTAATCAGATAAAAATGTAGTGCTTCATTTAACTTTTCACAAGATTATTTTGATTGTAACGCATATAAACATGTAATCGATGATGGCATGCTGACTACAGCTTTCGGAAACAGGAGTGGGTTAGTGCGACCATGTAACATTTAATATAGTCGCGATTTCGATGATCTTGCTTAAACTTTTTGAAAGACAAACCAACATTGATCATAATGCGAGGATGATATTATATATGGATAACATGAAATGATATGTTTGACTTTAGATTCTGGGTCACACAAATATTACATTTTACAGACCATTTTCACCTTAGCTGAACTGTCGTAAAACCACGAACTGGTTGATATCAAAGACTTTATTACTGAATCGGAATATATTATCGTACATGTGCGTCATCATGGCTGAGAAACAGACAAGCAACTCTTCAACTACAGTTGTATGGGGATAATGTATACCAAACATCACCACATCAAAGCCTATACCTCACTGCCTACGTCTGCCTTCCGGATACAACTGTACGTTGGAGGATGAGACACGTGTTCCTTTAACCAATGGTGACTTTCTCTATGAAGTCAGAAACGCAAAATCTACAGCAGCAGGCGATGATGAGGGTAACACGATGTTAATTGTTTGGATAAACATTAGGGAAGGGACCATTTTACACTCGTTTATTATATTTTATTATGGAGGCTGTATTCCTCTTAAGTGGAAGAAAACGGAAATTGCCTCAGTACCTAAAAGTTGTCTGTATCAGAGTCTTTTTGTTGGCGAGATTTCTGACTGTGGTAGACGCCATCTCTGCTGTGGACAAAGACAGGTTTTTTGTATCGGGAAGAATGTTAGCTGTGGTATAAGCTGCCTCTCTTCCGGGGCAACTTTAGTCGTGGAAGGAGGAGTCCTCTCTGCTGGAGAGAGTTGGTTATACGCCACGGAAACCTCTTCAAGATATATTATTGGTTCGGGTTAAGGATCCCCTCTCTCTTGAGGAAAATGATGGATACGGGGTTGCCTGTCATGTTGGTGGACATGCTCATGTATTGGATAATAAAGTTTTCCTATAACGAAATATTTTCCTCTAAGTTGGCTTGATTAGGAACAGTAATTATCATTCAACCAGACAAGTGAAATATGGATGCCAGGGATATGTCATTAGTTGATATTCTCGAATCATTTGAAGAATTATCTCACCTAAAACGGTTGGATCATAGATTCACAAGTCATGACGTGGTTAGTAGTAAACAGAATTCATACACACACACACACACACATATATATATATATATATATATATATATATATATATATATTTATCCCTGGGGATAGGGGATTAAGAATACTTCCCACGTATTCCCTGCGTGTCGTAGAAGGCGACTAAAAGGGGAGGGAGCGGGGGGCTGGAAATCCTCCCCTCTCGTTTTTTTTTTTTTTTTTTCAATTTTCCAAAAGAAGGAACAGAGGGGGCCAGGTGAGGATATTCCAAAAAAGGCCCAGTCCTCTGTTCTTGGCGCTACCTCGCTAACGCGGGAAATGGCGAATAGTTTAAAAGAAATATATATATATATATATATATATATATATATATATATATATATATATATATATATATATATATATATATATATATATATATATATGTAAAGATCTAGAGCAAATTATCACCCATCCCACCCATATCCCTGATTGCTGTGACTCCTCACTTAATATTCTGGATTTGTTTTTCGTCTCTAATCTTTCGCGCCGTTGCTAGACAATTTTAACTCAAGTTGTTCATCTGATCACACTCTCATAAATATATCTACTTCGACGGCACCTTCCCCTCCAGCATCCCTTCTAAACGTACATATTAACAATTCAACAGAGCTGACTGGAATAACTTACATTTTTTTCTGACTTTCCTTTGGTAAATCACTGTCTCTTATATGGTGATGCTTTTATTTCCACCAAACTCATAGTAAAGGTTATGGTTGCAGGAATGGAAGCATTTATCCTCTCTTCCTCCAAGACTCAAACTTCTTCCAACCCATGGTTCAACCATTCCTGTTCAGAGGTCATTCAGGCAAGGCATCAGGCATATCAGGCTCGGAAAAACTCTCCTTTCTCCGACTTTCATTCAACATTTATCACTGCCCGTGATCGCTGCAAGCACGTTATCCGTGAGGCTAAGCGTTCAATTATTCATAAGAAAAGCGATAACTTTTCCCCGTCATCCACTGATAGGTCTTTCTGGTCTTTTGCTAAGGACATCGCAACAGCTTCACTTGATTTACCTTTCCGTCATTTTTCCGTTCTGACGGTACTATAGCTGTTTCTCCCGAAGACAAAGCATCTCTAGTTGGTTCTCGTTTCTTCACTATGCATTGAATGACTCTTACATTCCTTCACTCCCTGATGCTCCTTTTACAATCCTATACCCCTTCCCGTACTCTCTTTTCGAACTGTCCCAAAAGCGCTTCTCTTCTCTGAACACGAGCAAGGTTTACGGACCAGATGGCATTCACCCCCGTAAGCTGAAAGAGTGTGCCTCTGAATTTGCACCTGTGCTTGCTCCTCTGTTCCGTTTCTGCTTAAAAACAGAACTTTTCCTTCCTCTTCGAAGCATGCGTTGGTACATCCTATCCTTAGGAAGGGTGACCGTTCTAACCTTTCTAACTATCGTCCTGTTGCTTTGACATCTGCCATTTACAGTCTTTGAATCCCTCCTCAGCTCTCATATCCTCAGACATCTTGAATCTCAGTCTTCTCTCTGATCACCAATATGGTTTCCGTAAGGCGAGATCCAATGGCCGTATTCTTTCCTATTTCACTTATGTCTGGTCTTCACCCTTGGAGGATTTGGGGGATTCCTATGTAATTCCACCTTTTGACTCAATGAACATACCTGGCATTAATGTAACATCCACATTATCTTGGAACCCCCACATTGCAGATATAGATAAGTTTGCTTCCAAGAAACTAGGAATCCTGTTTAGATGTCATTTTTTTTTCCCTCAGAGCAGATGCTTTGTTTATACAAAAGACTGATCCGTCCGTGTATGGAGCATTGCTCTCACATATGAGGTGGTTCTAGCTCTGCCTTCTTAATTGACAGAGTTAAGTCAAAAGCTGTTCGACTAATAAACTATCCCAAACTAACTTCAAAACTTAACCCTCCTGGCCTTCGCCGCAATGTTGGTTCACTTTCCCTCTTCTATAGGTATTACTTTGGTCTCTGCTCCCGAGAGGTGGTTGCTTGTATGCCCTCACCACTAGCTAGACCACTCAATACTCGGCAAGCTGCTGTATCACGTGATCACTGACTGTGTGACCGTTGGTGACTCAAGGGTAGGCCGTTTTGATAACAGTTTCTTTTCCTACGCCTCGAAGCTTTGAAACTTCCTATGTCCTCATATCTTTCCTAATAATTATGACCTGAGACTTTTTGAAGGACAGGTTTTTTATTTCCTTTTTATTTCGTAAATATTTTACCTAATCTCTTTTCTTTTCCCCATTCATTATTCTTTATTCCAATAAATGCCTGTCCTTGATGTGGACTTCTGTCCGTGACTAGAGTCTCCAACGCACAAGAAAAAAAATCATCATGTTTTCATATTTGCATTGGTTGCACTGAAAAAAAAAAAAAAAAGAGATGACACCACGAGGTTCAAGATGAATTTAAGGTATTCGTTGATAAACTTGCATCAAGACATAAAGACACCATTCTTCCGGTGAGGCCGATCTCTCCTTCAACTAAAACATTCCTTATTCACTTGTGATCATGTTTTTCTTGGTAGTGGATGAGTGTCATGAAAAGCTCCTGGTGTGGTCTATGTCCAGGAATATTGGCACCTTACAGTGATCCATTCCGGGGACTGTAAACTCATTACCTGCCACAACAGAGTCAGTACGCATGACGGGTCCCGCTCCGCTTAATCCATCATCCTATTTGACGAGTACTTGATGTCGATAACACACAGATGAACTTACATCTCCGTCACTGCGGAAGAATACAAATGGCAGCAGACCACTGGGTATGTTGAATGTCAGTTTGCCAACTTAGTCGTTACCCATTTTCTTATTATCACACCTTAACCATTTCTTATTATCTTGCATTTCTTTATTCCTTGTACAGAAAACAAAATAAGTACAGTATGCGTTACTGTGTTTCAGCTTGTTCTCTGTATCATTTCGGAGGCGAATCTGTCAAAGCTTAAACTTCATTGATATTCTTTTAACAAATATCAATTCTCGAACATGCAAACCACAGAAAACCTATCGCGACTGTCATTTATCAAGAATGACCAGGAATTGAATTATAAGATAATGATATCGTTCGTTGATTGATATAATGTATATATGCAACAGTCGTATGTTTTAGTATCAGTGTTGACCCTCAAGTATCATCAGTGTTCATATCACCTTAGGATATCTCAGCCTCAGGTTCACACGTAAGCTACAAACCCATTATATAGTGCCACATTACCATTCCTCTTCAACAGTAAAGTGGCTCATTTCTCAAGCGTAAATTGTGCGATTTCTGGCTTCGTTTTCTTCTACTGGGTTCGAGAGCTTCTCTTTCTTACAAGACGTAGTGTAGATTACACCATCAATTGCCTGAGTAAGGCACTGCAAAGAATGGGATCCAACACAGCAGAAATTCTCACGTACCGTACCGGAAAACCACAGCTAGGTTGAGAAAACTAATCACTGTTGGTAGAACAAGTTATCCACTGTAACTAAGTATTAGTGCTGTGCGTTAGCGTCAGCGCATCATTCGTAGAACAAGAGATCCTTTAAAAAGGTAAGCGTTCAAACATCCTTCGCGGTGATAAGACATTTTCTTATCGTATCCAACCATCTCCTGCAGTTTCGAGGTTGCACTCCTCGCAGGAAGAGGGAAACGATTGATTTCTTAAGAGCAACGAAGTCCTCGGCAAGAAGTAAGCATCTTCCAGTGGGCGGGACCACAGGTTACAAAGTGTAGGCGATGTGAGTATGTCTGTGTGGAGAGAGTGCAGGGGCAACTGAGCAGTAAGTGTTCGGAGTCTTCGTTGTAGTAGATGCATCGTGGGCACGAAGAATCTTGAGGTATACTGAATCGGTGTTCGCAGTGTTGTAGGGATGGGTGATGCACAGGTCGCAGACGAGAAATAGTAACCCGTGTATGTCTGGGGAGTCTAGTTACAATGGCGCACGAAAGTCCGTTCTCCCCGACCAGCCACAGTGTGAGTCCGAATCACCCAAGGTTCGATCAAACGAAGCACCTGAGGTAAGTGCTATGATGGCCTAAAAGATGTCGCACGATATAGTGGGTATAAGGGGGTCGTTGAGAGGTGAGGTGAAGAAAGGAAAGGGCGGTTGTATGTGGGTGGTGCACGACGTCATGAAACCCCCTCCCTCCACCATGCACTAATAACGTTAGGGTATTGGAAGTTCTATAACAGAAATCGTAAATGCCCGGCAAAGAACACACACCGCCGTTAATGGCTCCAAGGGTGTAATTGATGATGTGCCGGCTGTGGTAGTTACCCACTGTTGGGCTGTTTCCTTGAAAAAGGGTCGTGAAATATCTTGCATATATATTGTGCTTCATTTAGTGGCCTATGTTTTACACACTGTTGTTAAGAGGAGAGTAGGGCAGAATTTGGTACTGCAGTTATTAACTGTGCGGTTGTTACCAGAGTACTTGAAGCACTGCAAGGCTTTTCTGCCTACTGGAACTAGTTGAACTGGCACCTGCTCCACCCTACTTCACTTCGTGGGTTTGAGAGAGAGTCATTATCATACATCAAACACCTGAACTGTCGTGGAACAGATTAGATGGAGGGGAACGTACATATCTGAACCACAGCACATACGTGATTTAATAAACAATCAATATAAGAACTAGACAACTGCAATCACATTTTTCCACATGTCAGAGTAGACGATATTCTTGCTCTTCTCCAGTACTACAACATCCTTACACTCATGACACAGACACACCGACACCACCACGCTGAACTACACTATATCGAAATTGCTATGATAATACAAGAGCTACACCAACATCCTCACACTCATATGATACTAAACCAGCAACACGACACATACCATGTATGGGATAGATAGGAGTAATTCCGAATGTGGTATAAGCTTAGGGATAACGTTCATGTCAAACAACAGGCTAACATCATGATTTGAAAACAACAATAGAAGACACTAAAATATGATACACAAACACAGAATTTAGAATAATTCAGGCAAAAATTAAAGAAGTGTTCCATTTTCTATCATAAATGCTACAAGTGATCAGTAACTCGCACAGTCGTTTCAGTGATCACAGAAGTGATATTATCGCAAAATAATTTGTTTTCACCCAGTCTTCCTCATCATTCAAGTGCTTGATTAAAGGCCTTAATGACCCCTTGAATCGTATTCAGAATGACACTAGACCTATACTGAGGTTTTCAAGCAACTCTATTTTCGAAAAATAAGTACAAAAAAGGCAGATATTTGTCAGGCCTTGAATATTTTGTTTCACTATCATGATATAACGTAATGAAAGTACGAGTTGCCAGATATCACTACTGTCCACCAGAGACTGTCAAAAATATTTGTCTGCAACTGTATATTTGCATAGATGACGAACGGCCGGGATACATGTGATCTATACTTAGGCATGAAAAAATAAAGGAAGTTTTCTTTCTCGATACCTTTTGGTCGTCAAAAAAAGAAAAGAAAATCTTTCTTCCACTCAGGACAGCTGACACTGGGGTACTTTTGACTCTGCTGAAGAATTGTCAGAACCAGGCCAGAATTGTGCCCTTCAAGTGACTTTTTCCAACGAATAGTTTTAGAAGAAATGATTAATGATTGATGGCTTAGTTCTGACGTATGTCTCGGGCGAAGCGGCTGAATACTAATACATATATATATATATATATATATATATATATATATATGTATTGTATGCTTCCTTCACTTTTAGTCAGCTCAGTTCTCACGTTAACAAAATATTTACATATAAGTATATCTTCACATCTAAAACTCTTAAACTATGCAGTGGAATACCCTTAGGAGCAGTATTTTTTCCAACTCTTTTCAATCTTTTCATTCACATCCTCCTATCACCTCCAGCAAATTACAACATGAAGGTACTCTCATTTGAAGACAACCTCACAAGCACATCACATCACAACACCCTGACATCATAGTAGCAACAGTATAGTTAGAGTACTACATTACATATTTGGAAAATTGTATTCCCCACATTAGGACATATGTATCTTCACAGACGTCGTCAATCACTCTTTTAACGTAAGAGACACAAATCTAACTCATACTCCCCAGTCACCTTAAATGGCCAGTCACTCCTAAAGAACAATACACCATTCAATCTATGCATGACATAAGATAAGCAGAGGGCATTCGCTCCCAAAAAATATCAACATGAAAGCAACAAATACCCAAAAAATAGGCCAGAGAACGCTAACTAGCACCAGATCTGGACAAAAATAAAAATTCTTTTAAGCATCCTCTATACACAGTTACTCCTTACCTGCCTGGTCATATATCAACTTAAAACCAAATATAACAATGCTGCAAAACGCAAAAAAAAAAAAAAAAATTAAGAACTCCGAACAATCACTGGCCGCCTGGCAAACACAAATCTTAAACACAAATGCTAACCACCTACACGATGTAACAGATTCTTTCAGTAAAATCCCATTTCAACATGGTCAACACTCGTTCTACCCATCCGCACTAAACCTTTATCATTCAAATCACTTCGTAATTAAACATCATCTCCCATGTTAGAAATACAAAGCTTACCCCTAAACATCATCTCCCATGTTAGAAATACAAAGCTTACCCCTAAACATCATCTACCATGTTAGAAATACAAAGCTTACCCCTAAACATCATCTCCCATGTTAGAAATACAAAGCTTACCCGTATCTCACACTTCAGCAACCTCTACTCACAGATTCCCCCATTCCAACTAACATAACACTCCTATATCTAACGCACACAAATATAAACCAACAAGCATTAAACAACTGCTCTTCTAACTCAGTCCACCAGACATACACCCATCATCAGCCAGTCTACGCTCCGGACATTACTCATCACTACAACACTACAAACACCGTTGAAACATATCCCAAGACCCTTCACATCCATGATGGAACCATCACAACGAAGATAATCAACACTTACCAGTCTGCTGCCCTGCGCTCTCCCCACACAGACACGCACTCAACATCAACACACTTTACGTCCAATAGTCCTGCTCGGCTTCCTGGGCGCTGTGGGAATAATACAAGTATGTGTATAAATATTTTCATAACGTGGGAAACATCAAACATATATATATATATATATATATATATATATATATATATATATATATATATATAGTTGATAGAGATGCTCTGTGGAAGGTATTAAGAATATATGGTGTGGGAGGCAAGTTGTTAGAAGCAGTGAAAAGTTTTTATCGAGGATGTAAGGCATGTGTACGTGTAGGAAGAGAGGAAAGTGATTGGTTCTCAGTGAATGTAGGTTTGCGGCAGGGGTGTGTGATGTCTCCATGGTTGTTTAATTTGTTTATGGATGGGGTTGTAAGGGAGGTAAATGCAAGAGTCCTGGAAAGAGGGGCAAGTATGAAGTCTGTTGGGGATGAGAGAGCTTGGGAAGTGAGTCAGTTGTTGTTCGCTGATGATACAGCGCTGGTGGCTGATTCATGTGAGAAACTGCAGAAGCTGGTGACTGAGTTTGGTAAAGTGTGTGGAAGAAGAAAGTTGAGAGTAAATGTGAATAAGAGCAAGGTTATTAGGTACAGTAGGGGTGAGGGTCAAGTCAATTGGGAGGTGAGTTTGAATGGAGAAAAACTGGAGGAAGTGAAGTGTTTTAGATATCTGGGAGTGGATCTGTCAGCGGATGGAACCATGGAAGCGGAAGTGGATCATAGGGTGGGGGAGGGGGCGAAAATTTTGGGAGCCTTGAAAAATGTGTGGAAGTCGAGAACACTATCTCGGAAAGCAAAAATGGGTATGTTTGAGGGAATAGTGGTTCCAACAATGTTGTATGGTTGCGAGGCGTGGGCTGTGGATAGAGATGTGCGCAGGAGGATGGATGTGCTGGAAATGAGATGTTTGAGGACAATGTGTGGTGTGAGGTGGTTTGATCGAGTAAGTAACGTAAGGGTAAGAGAGATGTGTGGAAATAAAAAGAGCGTGGTTGAGAGAGCAGAAGAGGGTGTTTTGAAATGGTTTGGGCACATGGAGAGAATGAGTGAGGAGAGATTGACCAAGAGGATATATGTGTCGGAGGTGGAGGGAACGAGGAGAAGAGGGAGACCAAATTGGAGGTGGAAAGATGGAGTGAAAAAGATTTTGTGTGATCGGGGCCTGAACATGCAGGAGGGTGAAAGGAGGGCAAGAAATAGAGTGAATTGGAGTCATGTGGTATACAGGGGTTGACGTGCTGTCAGTGGATTGAAGCAAGGCATGTGAAGCGTCTGGGGTAAACCATGGAAAGCTGTGTAGGTATGTGTATTTGCGTGTGTGGACGTGTGTATGTACATGTGTATGGGGGGGGGGGGGGTTGGGCCATTTCTTTCGTCTGTTTCCTTGCGCTACCTCGCAAACGCGGGAGACAGCGACAAAGTATAAAAAAAAAAAAAAAAAAAAAAAAAAATATATATATATATATATATATATATTATCATTTTATAATGGACTCAAGCTGTCAGGTATGATGCACCAAAAGCAGATCCCGTAACTACAGTCAAGCCCCACAGACCCTTCTGTGGTTTTCATTGACCACGTCATGTCCTGGTTTCGGCCACTTACAGCATTGTCGCCTCCTGTGTATACCACCTTGCTCGAATTCGCTACATCTCAGAAAATTGTTCTCACTTTTCACAACTCAGCGGTGCGTCCGCATCTCAAATACTGTGTTCAGATTTACTTTACTTGAGGAAATACATAAAGGGGAATGGAGAGACTAAAGTGTCCAGCTACGAAGATGATGCCCGGACTGAGAATCACACCCTACGATAACCAACTTAACGACTTGAATCTACTTAGCTTAGAAGAGAAGGTGATAGGTGATCAAATACAAGTATTCAAAATTCATTAAAGGCTTCCTTGATCATGATCTAACGAACTACTTAAGGATCGATTCATCTGATTTCAGTCGTGATAATGAATATAAACTCGTGGAGATCTTACCGTTCAGCAATATGGATGCTCATGTCTTTTCAAAATACCATTCAGAATGCATCCTAAAAACAAAATCTGAAACACTCTTCCATGAGGGGTCCGAAGGATCCCATTCCACCTTAACTGATTTACTGGACATTTTGCTTAACACATCAAGAGATGATTGGTAAAAATAGATTGAATATCTCTGTACAAATCAAGAGATGGTAAAAATAGACTGAATATCTCTATGCTAAATCTAAGGGATTACACACAGATAATCTCCGGTGTCTCAAGATTTTAAGAGGCTTATGCTAAAAATGGAAACAGAATGTAGACAAAGGAAAACGGAGAACAAGAAAAATGAGAATTTACATAAACCCGGATAACGATAAATCTCTCTCTCTCTCTCTCTCTCTCTCTCTCTCTCTCTCTCTCTCTCTCTCTCTCTCTCTCTCTCTCTCTCTCTCTCTCTCTCTCCCTGAATTATATATATATAGGTATGCTGGAGTTGAAATATTGTTTGGAAGTCATAAAAAACTGTGAATAATGATTTCCATATAAAAACTGATTATTCGTTTCGTATCAATCACATATCTGTGGGTTGAGGGAAGCATTATCAGATTTTCTTTTTCTTTTTTTTCAAGTATAGAAGCTTTCCATAATACTATATTACAATTTTAAAAGAAAAATTTTTTCGGCTAAAAAATACCTTGAACAGAAAACTTTTGGTACTTTTCGAAGGTTAATAGAATATCTTGAAGATCTCAGCATCAGGGCTATCTTTTTCATGCTAAATGCGAATCTAAGGCTGAAATATCGTCTTGGAGTCATTAAGGCATGTAACTGAGCATTACATATTGAAAATGATGTATCATTAATCACACCGTATTTACTGGGTATCTGACGCACTACGAGATATCTTCCATGATTGTTTCAATCAGAAAAGCGTTTCCTATCATATCACAATTCTAAAAGAAAAATTTTCCGGGATTAAAAAGAAATAAATACCCCGAATTATTATCTGTAATTCTTTTGTTTTTTCGGAAGGTATGAGATTTGCTTGAAAACTTAAGCATAAGGACGATTTTTCATTCTGAATATAAATCTGGGTTTGATATAGTGTTCTGGGGTGACTAAAATCTATTGTAAGTCCTTAGATTTTATAAAAGATTGGGTCATTCATTATTCACTTCGTATTCATCGGTTATCTTGTCGGCTAGGAGAAGCATTTCAAGATTTTTCCATGATTATTCTAAGTGCAGAAGCTATTCATTATGTTATATGACAATACTGAATGAAAAAGTTTATTGTCCTAAAGAATAACTTGAACTATTTTACCTACAATATTTGGTATTTTTCGAGGAGTAATAGATTTGCTTGAAAACCTCAGTATATGAACTATATTTTTTTATGAAAACGAATATAGGGTTGAATATATAATTTGGGGATCAGTAAACCCTGTAATTAATGATTGACATTTGAAAATTAATTGTCAGTATTCGTATCGTACTGACTGCGTATGAGTCGGCTCGGGAAAACATCAGTTGTTTTCTAGAAGCGTTTCATAATATATTGCATTACATATTTTATTTCATTTTTTTTTAGATAAAGATACCCTGAACTGTTACCTGAAATTTTTGTGTTTGTCGATGGTTAAAGATAACATTAAACACCTCAAAATAAGGACTATCCTTCATGCTGAATACGAGGGGTTGAAATATTGTTTAGGGGTTATTAATGCCTGTAAGTGAGTGATTACAACTACAGACACATTTCATAATGTTTTATTACAATTCTAAAGGTTAAAGTTTTGCGGGTTAAAAAAAAAATACCCTGCATTCTTTTTCTATTTTTCGGAAGGTAATAGATTTCCTTGAAATTCTCTCTCTCTCTCTCTCTCTCTCTCTCTCTCTCTCTCTCTCTCTCTCTCTCTCTCTCTCTCTCTCTCTCTCTCTCTCTCTCTCTCCATATTGGTCCACCAGAACATACTGAGCAACAGCAGAAGTGGCTCCAGAGTGTAACGGTCACCTTCATGCTCGAACTCAAGTCACGTTCCTCACTGGTCGTCTGCAGTGGCATATGTCTCACTGGGCATTGGCTACCTACGCTGTGTGGGACGCAAGAACGACACACATCTTTTGTTGTGTACGTATTCACAGAAAACGATCAGACTCGCATTATTCATTTACAAGTGCAAAACTACCGTATTTAAAGAATAAATGGGAACGAGTCAAACATTAAGTGTTCTTAATAGCAACTCCAACTTACTAGAATTGATAGTACGTAAAAATAATATTATATAAAAAAAGATGGTAAAATTCTCTTCATAAAAGCCCAGTGTGCCTAGTCACATGACTAAATATCATTATACTAGAATAATTGTGTATTTCTCCGCGAGTCTTAATTTCCCGGGCAAAAATTACACGACAGACAATGCTAAGAATTATATTCATATGATCAAAATATCTTGCGGTCATAAGTATCTACAATATATACCACGCGAACATTTAGTAGAGAGGGAAACCTACGTATAGTTATGCATCATGACGGTCGACTAAATCATCTCACTGGAGGACAGATGATATCGTAATCCTGCCCAAGGACACTAGGCATCCCCTCTACCGTCTGCATGACTGAGGGTTGGAGATCAAGACTTCAGTGCAGTAACAGTAACCCGGTTCGGTGCTGAGAACCCGGTCCCACAATGAGAACTCAGCTCGTCAATCCGATTCAACATCAGGAACCTGGTTAAGCAACAGGAGAGCCCGGTTCGTCAACAGGATTTCGGTTCAGCAACAGGAACCCGGTTTAGAAATTGGAATCCGGCTAAACACCAGCAAAACGGTACAGTAGAATATAATTTGACATACGCCAGTAAGTATTTGATCTCAGAAACTGGGAATGAAGTTAATGATAATAGATTATACGATGAATAGCCTATTAGTCAACCATTTTCATATAGGAACATCGTGGTGGCTGATAACATAGACATGTTGAGGCAAATTCCCATGATGATGTTATTAATGTTAAGCATTACGTGTAAGAGATTGGCGATTCTACATTGTCTCTCATTGATAACTCTAGAAAAAAAAATTAAATGCATCAGTAAAAGGAAATTCTTCTTGATAACCAAGTTTTCGTTCCTTTAACATATCAAAACACAAGGAAATAACGACAACCATCACCACAGAGGACCTCAAGCTTAGCTCCAGCACTCAACGGTTCTTTCTCTCTCTTTCTGACCTGAGCAGAACAGCAGAGACGGGAGAATATTGGTCGGAAGCCGTGAAATTTCTAGTTAGTTTTGGACAATCACATGTTTACCAAATGGCGTCCTAACTTCGTCTCTTCGATGTATATCAACTGACTTATATTTCTCTCTTGTATCTCCCCTGATGATGTGATTATTACACGAAAGTGCACTTGGGAACTTTTCTTGTTTCATTTTTCCCGTGGACTCATAGGAATATATATATATATATATATATATATATATATATATATATATATATATATATATATATATATATATATATATATATATATATATATATATATATATATATATATATATATATATATTTATATATATATATTTATATATATATATTTATATATATATATATTTATATATATATATATTTATATATATATATATTTATATATGTATATATTTATATATATATATATTTATATATATATATATTTATATATATATATATATTTATATATATATATATATTTATATATATATATATATTTATATATATATATATTTATATATATATATATTTATATATATATATATATTTATATATATATATATATATTTATATATATATATTTATATATATATATTTATATATATATATTTATATATATATATTTATATATATATATTTATATATATATATTTATATATATATATTTATATATATATATTTATATATATATATTTATATATATATATTTATATATATATATTTATATATATATATTTATATATATATATTTATATATATATATTTATATATATATATATATATTTATATATATATATTTATATATATATATTTATATATATATATTTATATATATATTTATATATATATATTTATATATATATATTTATATATATATATATATATATATATATATATATATATATATATATAAATTTTAGGGAGAATAAAAAGATGTTCTGGAAGGAGGTAAATAGGGTGCGTAAGACAAGGGAGCAAATGGGAACTTCAGTGAAGGGCGTAAATGGGGAGGTGATAACAAGTAGTGGTGATGTGAGAAGGAGATGGAATGAGTATTTTGAAGGTTTGTTGAATGTGTCTGATGACAGAGTGGCAGATATAGGGTGTTTTGGTCGAGGTGGTGTGCAAAGTGAGAGGGTTAGGGAAAATGATTTGGTAAACAGAGAAGAGGTAGTAAAAGCTTTGCGGAAGATGAAAGCCGGCAAGGCAGCAGGTTTGGATGGTATTGCAGTGGAATTTATTAAAAAAGGGGGTGACTGTATTGTTGACTGGTTGGTAAGGTTATTTAATGTATGTATGACTCATGGTGAGGTGCCTGAGGATTGGCGGAATGCGTGCATAGTGCCATTGTACAAAGGCAAAGGGGATAAGAGTGAGTGCTCAAATTACAGAGGTATAAGTTTGTTGAGTATTCCTGGTAAACTATATGGGAGGGTATTGATTGAGAGGGTGAAGGCATGTACAGAGCATCAGATTGGGGAAGAGCAGTGCGGTTTCAGAAGTGGTAGAGGATGTGTGGATCAGGTGTTTGCTTTGAAGAATGTATGTGAGAAATACTTAGAAAAGCAAATGGATTTGTATGTAGCATTTATGGATCTGGAGAAGGCATATGATAGAGTTGATAGAGATGCTCTGTGGAAGGTATTAAGAATATATGGTGTGGGAGGCAAGTTGTTAGAAGCAGTGAAAAGTTTTTATCGAGGATGTAAGGCATGTGTACGTGTAGGAAGAGAGGAAAGTGATTGGTTCTCAGTGAATGTAGGTTTGCGGCAGGGGTGTGTGATGTCTCCATGGTTGTTTAATTTGTTTATGGATGGGGTTGTTAGGGAGGTAAATGCAAGAGTCCTGGAAAGAGGGGCAAGTATGAAGTCTGTTGGGGATGAGAGAGCTTGGGAAGTGAGTCAGTTGTTGTTCGCTGATGATACAGCGCTGGTGGCTGATTCATGTGAGAAACTGCAGAAGCTGTTGACTGAGTTTGGTAAAGTGTGTGGAAGAAGAAAGTTAAGAGTAAATGTGAATAAGAGCAAGGTTATTAGGTACAGTAGGGTTGAGGGTCAAGTCAATTGGGAGGTGAGTTTGAATGGAGAAAAACTGGAGGAAGTGAAGTGTTTTAGATATCTGGGAGTGGATCTGTCAGCGGATGGAACCATGGAAGCGGAAGTGGATCATAGGGTGGGGGAGGGGGCGAAAATTTTGGGAGCCTTGAAAAATGTGTGGAAGTCGAGAACATTATCTCGGAAAGCAAAAATGGGTATGTTTGAAGGAATAGTGGTTCCAACAATGTTGTATGGTTGCGAGGCGTGGGCTATGGATAGAGTTGTGCGCAGGAGGATGGATGTGCTGGAAATGAGATGTTTGAGGACAATGTGTGGTGTGAGGTGGTTTGATCGAGTAAGTAACGTAAGGGTAAGAGAGATGTGTGGAAATAAAAAGAGCGTGGTTGAGAGAGCAGAAGAGGGTGTTTTGAAATGGTTTGGGCACATGGAGAGAATGAGTGAGGAAAGATTGACCAAGAGGATATATGTGTCGGAGGTGGAGGGAACGAGGAGAAGAGGGAGACCAAATTGGAGGTGGAAAGATGGAGTGAAAAAGATTTTGTGTGATCGGGGCCTGAACATGCAGGAGGGTGAAAGGAGGGCAAGGAATAGAGTGAATTGGAGCGATGTGGTATACAGGGGTTGACGTGCTGTCAGTGGATTGAATCAAGGCATGTGAAGCGTCTGGGGTAAACCATGGAAAGCTGTGTAGGTATGTATATTTGCGTGTGTGGACGTGTGTATGTACGTGTGTATGGGGGTTGGGCCATTTCTTTCGTCTGTTTCCTCGCGCTACCTCGCAAACGCGGGAGACAGCGACAAAGTATAAAAAAAAAAAAAAAAAAAAAAAAAAATTTATATATATATATATATATATATATTTTTTTTTTTTTAACTATTCGCCATTTCCCGCGTCAGCGAGGTAGCGTTAGGAACAGAGGACTGGGCCTTTTTTGGAATATCCTCACCTGGCCCCCTCTGTTCCCTTCTTTTGGAAAATTAAAAAAAAAACGAGAGGGGAGGATTTCCAGCCCCCCGCTCCCTCCCCTTTTAGTCGCCTTTTAGTCCCCTCTTGTTTCTTTTTTTTTTTTTTTTCCAAAGAAGGAACAGAGAAGGGGGCCAGATGAGGATATTCCCTCAAAGGCCCAGTCCTCTGTTCTTAACGCTCCCTCGGGAAATGGCGAATAGTATGAAAGAAAGAATATATATATATATATATATATATATATATATATATATATATATATATATATATATATATATATATATATATTACAATACTTAGTCGCTGTCTCCCTCGTTAGCGAGGCAGCGCAGGGAAACAGACGAAAAGATGGCCCAACCCACCTAACATACACATGCATGTACATAAACGCCCACACACGCTCAGATACATACCTATACATTTCAACGTATAATACATATACATACACAGACATATACATATATACACGTACATATCCATACTCGCTGCCTTCCTCCATTCCCGTCGCCACCGCGCCACACATGAAACAGCACCACACTCCCCCCGCGCGCGCGCGACGTACCCCAAGGAAAAGACAACAAAGGCCACATTCGTTCACACTCAGTCTCTAGCTGTCATGTGTTATGCACAAAACTTTCCATGGTTTACCCCAGACGCTTCACATGCCTGGCTCAATCCACTGACAGCACGTCCACCCTAGTATACCACATCGTTCCAAGTCACTCTATTCCTTGCACGCCTTTCACCCTCCTGCATGTTCAGGCCCCGATCGCTCAAAATCTTTTTCACTCCATCCTTCCACCTCCAATTTGGTCTCCCACTTCTCCTCGTTCCCTCCACCTCTGACACATATATCCTCTTTGTCAATCTTTCCTCAGCAAGGTGATTTTAGTACAGCTCAGCACTGCTTCGAACTCTTAAGTTCGATCATCTAGCTGGAAATAATCCTACCGGGTCATGCGCATCTATTAACAACTTGGTTAGGCAGCTAGTTAAGGCCTTACTGCTTACCCTCTACTACAGCCGGACTGGTTGAGGAACTGATACCGGCTCGATCGTCCATGTGTACTAGTAAGACTGTATATCTGGCTGGGTTCATGATCCTGACACCATCGTTAAGCCAAGCGCTGCATTGATGTTGGTTTGGCCGCGCCCATCCAGATGACGTCAAAATATTCGCTTCGTGACGAATGTGGATGAGGTTTTAATATTGTTTTTGACATATTATATAGGTGGTTAGGCTGGCTAAGACATATGAGTGGCTGAGGTCACATTGCTGGTTTGACTACTATTTCGTATTACTTCTGTTTTATAAATGTTTTGGTGAAATAATTCTGTTACAGCTAGTCTCTCTCTCTCTCTCTCTCTCTCTCTCTCTCTCTCTCTCTCTCTCTCTCTCTCTCTCTCTCTCTCTCTCTCTCTCTCTCTCTCTCTCCGTCTGGGGAGTAAGACAACAGGGTAAAGCAATGACGACATGGCGGGACCTCTGCATCAATAAACCAACGCATTAATTTCCGGTGTGTTGCTGTCTGATGAAGGCGGACCATCGTGGTGGCGGGTGACAAGAGCAACTGACAGAGGCTGAGGTGGATGACAGAGGGTGAGGCAGGATGGGAATGGAACAGTAGATAAGAAGGTAGGGGGAAGAGGAGGAGGAGCGGAGATAATCAGTTCGTAACTAGGACGGGAAACAGGTAAAGATACAGGGTAAAGAAGCTGATAATGGTTACGAGAAGGCAAATATTATTTGTTTCTGATGTGATTTACGAAGGGAAAAAGAAAAAAATATATATACCCATGCAGATAGATCACAAGAGGATACGTGATTTGGAATACTCTGGTAACCCCAAGGAAAATGAAACACGAAGAACCGAATGATTTCGAGATAATTCACATCTTCAAGGTTACAAGGGAATTCAAACAGACCACTGGGTCCCTTCTAGGGTGTTGGTGACAGTGGAAGATATCAGAAACTCACAGATTAGTGTGGTTAAAAGTGGTAGGCATACAGAGAATTCAAAGATAAAAACCTGCATACTGTCAGTGGGACTAAAGAGGCGCAAATAACGTACATCCTGCATTCAAAGCAAAATTTTTATCAAGTCTGTTCTTTGACGTATCTGTAGTGCTGCTGTTCTTAGACGTATCTGTAGTGCTGCTGTTCTTAGACGTATCTGTAGTGCTGCTGTTCTTAGACGTATCTGTAGTGCTGCTGTTCTTAGACGTATCTGTAGTGCTGCTGTTCTTAGACGTATCTGTAGTGCTGCTGTTCTTAGACGTATCTGTAGTGCTGCTGTTCTTAGACGTATCTGTAGTGCTGCTGTTCTTAGAAGTATCTGTAGTGCTGCTTTAGACCCCTCTAACTTGGTAATAAATCATACGAGGCAAAAAATTTGCCCATGAATATGTGTCTATTGCTTAAAGTGTAATCAGAAGAGTCAAATCTGATGTAGCCGGATAGATCGACTGTCAAAAACTTTGATAATTCTGAGTGTTTGCATCAGATCACCTCTTAGGCTTCTCTTTCTAGGCTAAATAGATCAAAATTATCAATTAGTTCTCATAAGACTTACTTCTCAGTCCGGGATTCATCTTGGTACCTCGAAGCTGTACTCTCTCCATTCTCTCTAAGTCTTTTTTCAAGTAAGTTGACCAAAACTGGACACAACATTCCAGATGAGGACGAACAAATGAACTGCAAAGAGCAAGGATAATTTCTATTGACAAATTTGAAAGCCTTACCCACGAATACTAGAATCTTGTTCGCTCTTATCACTACCTCTATGTACAGCTGACTTGGTTTTAGTTCAACAAAGATTACTAAGCCAAAGTCTTTTTCCTCATCACCTTTTGCAGCTTAACAGAATTCATAGTGTAGCTCATCTTTTCGTTTTCATTACCAATATATATAACTCTGTACCTACCGATATAAAAATTTATTTGCCTCCTATGAACCCAGTCCATCTGTTTGTCAGTGTCAGTCAGAAGCTCTAGACATTCATGTTCAATTGAAGATATATTTCCAAGCTTAAAATCATCAGCGAATTTTGATATCTTGCAATGCAGCCCATTATCAATATCATTATTATATACGAAGGAGAAAATCATTTCCAAGACTGATCCTTGTGGCACTCCACTTGTTACGTCTAACCATTCTGAGGTTTGACCATTAATGACAACTCTTTGTTCACGCTAGTCGACCACTTCCTAACCACCTCATCTGATTTTTTCCTCGTAATCCCTAAAGCGGAACTTTATCGAATGCTTTTTGAAAATCTAGATAGACGACATCACCTGCTTTACTTCTATCAAACATACTCATTATATATCCTCAGACAAAATTTATCAGGGCATGCCATTTTATTCATCTTATTCCATTTATTCGTGATAGCATGTCTAGCTTTTACGATAATCTGGTGCAGAAAGTTCTCCTCACTTACCAATAAAACTGGATTCGAGACATGAGTTGTGTCTTCGATCGAAAATACTGATACAAAAAAGTAATCAACGATCTTTGCAGAGAACAAATGTAGGTTATAAGTATCTCTAGAGACAGTATAAGATTAAAGAGGTAGGATTACTCGTACAGACACGGATCGGTGACTGAGGAGGAAAACTTTTGGTGACTCAACATGAACATAAGATACTTCATAGAAGGTGAGGTCGGACAGTCAAAGAAAGATAAGACAGTCCAAGTTAGGAACGGTATGATAACACTAATAAGGAGCAGTTAATAGTCCAAGCATGGAATGGTAGGACAGTCCAACTAAGGAACGGCAAGATAGTCCTTGTAAGGAACGGTAGGATAGCCTATGCAATGAACAGCAGGATAGTCCAAGAATGGAACAGTGAGATAGTTCAAGTAAGGGACGACAGGATAGTTCAGGTAAGAAGTAAGATAATCTATGTAAAGAACAGTAGGATAGTCCAAAGAAGGAGCAGTATGATACTCCAAGTAAGGAACGGTAGGATAATTCAAGAAAGGAAGGCCTGGATAGCTTAGAAAAGGGGCAGGTGAAACTCTCACGGCAATAATGATGTGATAGTTCGGGACAGGAATGGTAGGAAAACTCACGAGATCTCCAGGACAGGTTATGGTGAGGACACTGGCATATCATGGGGGTTAAGACTGGACAGAGTGATATCATACATCATGTTGCAACGCCTGACACAAGGATGAACAACCAACGCGACATAAACATTCCTTGCAAAACTTTATGTAAATGCTGTTAATGTTTACGAACGTAAAGAAAGCAATGTTCTCTAGAACTGTGATTAACCTTGTTAAATGTAATAGTGCTAAAACAAAATTGTATCCTATATGATAATCATTTGGCTCCTCTTTGTCAGATTTCAAAATACCACAATTCAACCCTGTAATGACTCAAACATATTGGGCATAACCATATGTCCTACAAACCCCAAATAATCAACACCACAAAGTTTGCTTCCGGAAAGCTGGGAGTGTTTTTTGATGTTATTTGTCTTCTGAGCAGCTATTATACATCTGCAGGGGTTTTATTCGCTCACGTACAGAATACTGCCCACACATCTGGGGTGGTTCATTTTCTAATCCGGAATCAAAAGCCTGAAGTCTCACTAATTCTCATCGCCTCTCGTATTCAAACTTTCGATACGCCGAGGCGTAGCGGCTCTTTGTCTATTCTTTAGCAATTACTTTTTCCATAGTTCTCGTGAACCATCTGCATGCGTCCCCTCACTAAAGTTTGGACCTGTGGCACGCCTCTGGTTGCTGCTTCTCATAGTTTCTGTGTGGAGACCGGCCACTCGAGGATTGGCTGTTATGACACCTCCTCCTCCCGTCGAACTGGGTGAATGCATAAATAAGATTTCTGAACATTAATATGAAAATGTTTCGTTATACGATAATCTCCTAAGAGGACCATCGCGCACTTCACACTCTCCATCAAACTGTTTAACATGCTTGGAAAATGCCAATATTTTCAAGCCGCTAAACGATGTGTCCAAACTCCAGGTTCAGTGAGAAACGCGTGATGGAGAGTGTGTTAACCTCACTAATCTATTCCCAATCCTCTTCGTCTTTCATTTTCACATTCTAGATACCTTTCGCAAAGATTTTATACATACACAGACTACACAGACCCAAGGTCCAAACGAGGTGGTTAGGCCTTAACACTACTTAACAAAAAAATGCAAACCCCTTAAATGCAGTAGAAGAAAAGTGTAGCAAGGTGTAAGGCTCCCTGAGAGAGAGAGAGAGAGAGAGAGAGAGAGAGAGAGAGAGAGAGAGAGAGAGAGAGAGAGAGAGAGAGAGAGAGAGAGAGAGAGTTATGAGAGAAAATTCTTGTGGATATTTCTTTCTCTTTCCTCCCTTCTTCTTTGTGGCGACAGCATGCGTCCAGCCTGATGGCCAGCTGACACGAAAGAATTGCTGGAGCCTGAAAAAATAGTTTACAGGAACACACCCAAACGTACCAAACGTACCATACTGCCGCTGCTGCAACACATGGACGGACAGATTATATATATATATATATATATATATATATATATATATATATATATATATATATATATATATATATATATATATATATATATATATATATATATATATATATCCCTGGGGATAGGGGATTAAGAATACTTCCCACGTATTCCCTGCGTGTCGTGGAAGGCGACTAAAAGGGGAGGGAGCGCGGGGCTGGAAATCCTCCCCTCTCGTTTTTTTTTTAATTTTCCAAAAGAAGGAACAGAGGGGGCCAGGTGAGGATATTCCAAAAAAGGTCCAGTCGTCTGTTCTTAACGCTACCTCGCTAACGCGGGAAATGGCGAATAGTTTAAAAGAAAAGAAAAAGAATATAAATATGTATATATATATATATATATATATATATATATATATATATATATATATATATATATATATATATATATATATCATTATCATTATCATTATAATACTTGATCGCTGTTTCTCGCATTAGCGCCAGGAAACAGACGAAAAAAGACTCATGCACTCATATACATACATGCATTTCTCAACTTAACAATTTAGTACCTTATATCAACCTTACTGTGGAAGTGAAAAATAACTGTATGTTGCTACTGGATTGCATGATCCCTAAGGACAGAAACATGTTTTAGTTCAGTAAATACAGAAAACCCACCAATGTTTCTTCATATATTCATTATTATCAGCTCAACATGACAAAGTTAGATTATCATCATTCCAGTCGATGTTCCTTCGGGCATTACGTACATGCAGTCCGGAATTTATGGACGATGAGTTTCAGAAGATATATTCTAGTGGATCGAAGTTAAAGTATCCTAGATCTTTCACAGATAAATGTCTCAAGTTGGCAAAGAAATCTTTTATAGAACTAAGCCCAAACCTCCCCTTGATGCCAAGAATCTTGTAATTCTCCCCTTTAGAGATAATTTTACATTACTTCTTAGGTTGCTTAAACATTTATAATGCATATGTAGCCTTAAGCAATAACAATACTATAAAGAACATCTTAGAAAGGAAGTCACCAGAAAGTTCAGCGAGCTGTGTAAAAATTGCAATATGTGTTATCTTTGGGCAGACTGGTAAGATTCTTTATACCTCAGCGACATAAGTATAGTATAAGAACAGTACAAAAATCAGATGCTTTGATTAATCATGTTAAGAAATACTATCATTGCATTGACCGGAGTAATGCCAATTCAGTCATTATCTGTAACTATTTTACCAAGAGAAATACTGAATCTTCTTTTATCAAATACACAAAGAATTGTGATATCAATATTAGTAAAGGTCTATATAAATTGGATAGCTTTATTGTAGGCAGAATTTGTAAAGTTTCCTTTCATGTCCACATTATAAAATTTTATGAGAGGCATGATGCAAGACCCGAACACACCAACCCGAACACCACCATCCGGTGACGCTTGTTTACCAATGGCGTCTTAGCTACGTCTCTTCCTTGTATAATAACAGCCTGTTCTATATCTTATTCACGTATCTCCCCTGACGATGTGATCATTACACGAAAGTACACTTGTGAACTTATCGTGTTTCATTTTCCTGTGGATTTCTTGCATATACTAGATTACGCACACTACTGTGACCTCTTGCGATATACATACAAATATTCCTATGAGACCATGGGGAAAATGAAACACGATAAGTTCCCAAGTGCACTTTCGTGTAATAATCACATCATCAGGGGAGACACAAGAGAGAAATATGACAGTCAGTTGATATACATCGAAGAGACGAAGCTAGGACGCCATTTGGTAAACATGTGATTGTCCAAAACATACAACGAGCGTTCATAAACTTATCATTTTACAAATCTTATCAACAATAAAGTTATCTAATTTGTATAGACCATCACTAATATTAAGATTATAATTCTTTGTGTATTTAATAATAGAAGATTCAATGATATTTCTCTTGGTAATAGAGTTAGAGTTAATAACTGAGATGGCGTTGCGCCAGTCAGTACAATGATCATAGTTTTTAACGTGATTAAACAAGGCATTTGATTCTTGTCCCGTTCTTATACTATATTTGTGTTGCTTAAGTCTAACAGAAAGATCCTTACCAGTCTGACCAACATAAAATTTATCACAGTTTCCACAAGGCACTTTAAAGATGCATCCAAGAGAATTTTCTGGTGAATTCCTGATTAAGATATTCTTTATAGTATTAGTGTTGCTAAAGGCAACATTTACATTAAAGGATTTAAGCAACATGGGAAGCAAAGTGAAATTATTATTAAAAGGGAGAACTAAAAGATTCTTGGTGTCAATGGGAGGTTTGGGCTCAACTCTATAAAATGATTTCTTTGCTAACTTAAGGGATTTATCAATGAAAGATCTAGGGTACTTTAACTTAGATCCAATAGAATATATTTTCTCAAACTCATCATCAATAAACTCTGGACTGCAAATACGTAATGCCCTAAGGAACATAGATTGAAATGATGATAATTAATTCTGTCATGTTGAGATGAGTAATAATGGGTATATGAGCATACATTGGTGGGTTTTCTGTATATGCTAAACTTAAACTTGTTTCCTTGCCTATGGATCATACAATCTAAAAATGGTTACATACCATTATTTTCACTTTCTACAGTAGATCTGATGGAAGGTACTAAATTGTTAAGTAAGGGGAGAAATATTTGTAAATTTTCATTTGTTGGCCAAGCACAAAGAACATCTTCTACATACCTAAACCAAATTGCATTAGAAGGTAAGATATCCTTTAGTAATTTTGTTTCAAAAAATCCCATATGAAGATTACTTAGTACAGGTGAAAGAGGGTTACCCATTGCCATACCAAGTTTTTTAGCATAATAATCTCCATTAAATTGAAATACACAGTCTTTTATACACAATTTTATCAGTTCAATGAAATTAGACTTTGGAACAGGTAAATGAATATCATCAAGACATCAAATAAATATTCTAAAAGGTCATCAACTGGAACTTTAGTGAAAAGTGAGGAAACATCAAAGCTAACTAGTTTAAAATCAAAATTAACATGTAAACATGTTTACCAAATGGCGTCCTAGCTTCGTCTCTTCGATGTATATAAACTGACTTATATTTCTCTCTTGTGTCTCCCCTGATGATGTGATTATTACACGAAAGTGCACTTGGGAACTTTAATGTGTGGACGATGTTAGGTGATATTATGGCATGAGGCATATCGTGTTTCATCTTCATTTCATATCATGAGTTATCGTGTTTCATTTTCCCCGTGGATTCATAGGAATATATATATATATATATATATATATATATATATATATATATATATATATATATATATATATATATATATATATATATATATATATATATATTTATATATTTATATATTTATATATTTATATATTTATATATATATATATATATATATATATATATATATATATATATATATATATATATATATATATTGTTGATCACACTAGTCCTTGATGATAATTATGAAGGGGAAATCGCAATTCAGTAGTTCATATGATTTATTCTAACAGTGATTTTTCTATACATGCAATGCTAAACACTACACGTTTCACAGAGACAATCTGCCTCATCAGGTGCAAACAATTCATAAAGCTTATAAATCCCACCACACCACAAAAATTTCTTCTCTCCTCTGGGATTTAAACAACTTTAAGAGTTGCTTTGCACCAGATGAGGCAGACTCTCTCCATGAAACATGTAGTGTTGCATGTATAGAACAAGTACGTTAAATTATATGAACTCGCACTGAAGTGTGATTTTACCTTTATATGTATATATATATATATATATATATATATATATATATATATATATATATATATATATATATATATATTCAATTTTCCAAAAGAAGGAACAGAGAAGGGGGCCAGGTGAGGATATTCCCTCAAAGGCCCAGTCCTCTGTTCTTAACGCTACCTCGCTAACGCGGGAAATGGCGAATAGTACGAAAGAAAAAAGAAAGATACATATATATATATATATATATATATATATATATATATATATATATATATATATATATATATATATATAGTTACGAACCTGGGTGTTCGTTGTATATATGATAAAAAGTCGTATGCTTTGGTAAGCCCCGTGGTGACTTGAGAGGTCCCAAGAGATTCCTCGGCCGGTCGCACGACTATCTGGGATCTCTCACATCTCAAGCCAGGTGGCCACATTAGCGGTGCATGTGGCAATCGGCCGCTAATCATTCCTCAGGTCCTACTGTCAAGGGACCCGGGGTCAGCCACGAGGTCATGCCTGGGAAAGGTCTCCCACCCATCCTGACAGTAAGAGGGTTGGACCTTTGGTCTCCAGCCAATCACGTTGGGATGAGGGCGTGACAATCAGTCTTTTGACCAGTCCTGAGTAATTGTGGTCATTCCTACCTATCATAGCCGAAGGTGGCAGGTCAAGGCGGGGCTGGTCGCTCCCGCCCGGTTGCCGCTCCAAATAAAAGCCCTTGACGACACACTTCTCTTGTCAATTTCACCAGCAACTTAACTTCCTCATCTTAAAACTCACTATATTATCTACATCCCACCTTGAGCAGACAACTCACCTCACCTACAGATACGAGCAATGCTTGTCTGCATACGTACTATCCCATGGTCACTCCTCCCTAGCTTCGTTTACTCTCATCTTGTGCCACTCAATATCCAATTTCTCTTCGTATCTCCGCACACAAGCTTCCTTTCTTAAAGCCACTACAAGCGTTCACACTCTCGTACACCAAGAAGCGTTCAGACATCTATCTACCCAGCTGTTCTTCTCTATACAGACATATTCAACAGCCTCACCTTTGCTCGCCTGTGAACTAGTATATAATTCCATTGATACCCGACCCATGTATACTTGTGCACTTCTTTATTGCTTTTCATAAAGCTGTTCTCAGACACCAATCCTCTTAAGCTGACATCACAAGGGCTAAAATATGCACTTCCGTTGCCATCTCGGGTGAAACAAACTGTGAAGAGTGTGAGGCACAAGGATGCAGAATTCATTTGAGCTCTTCAGGTATTTCTAGACCTGACCAATAATTGTGGATAGGTTATAGGAAGAGAAAAGGGTAAAACAAGGATAAAATCTCATCAGCTATCATGAGAAGCAAAGATATCAATCATAACGGTTAATCCTCGGCTGGCTGGTCTCCATACATAAACCATAGGAAGTAGCAGTCAGGTGCTTGCTGCGCGTCCAGGCCTTAGTGGATGGGAGCAAGTCAGACAGCTCACGAGAGCAGCCGCCGAAATGCTATCTGTAGGAGAGAACGAGGGCAGCAATATCGCGGTGGGAGGAAGGGGGTAGTCGAAGAGAAGTGATAGCAAGAGAACTAATAAAGCAAAGGAAGCGTTTAAAGTCAATCCGTCAAAGTGAGACCTGGAAGAACCACCATCCAAGATATGTAAGCAGAACCCCATCAACTTGAAAAGCTGATCAAAATAAGAATACTTCTGGCACATAAAAAAAAAAAAATTGCTTTTGGGAAGCAAATTGTGTTATGTTCACTCAGTTTGGGGTTTCCAGGGTAGAGTAGAAAGGTATGGTTATTCCTGACATGTTGATGTCGTTACAAAACTGTGTCGTGGAGTTTTGAAATCTAAAAGTAGGAAAGAAGGAAAGGTAGAAAGATATATTAGTAAGAACTGGGTGTTGAGTTTAACCAGGTATTGCTTCCTAACTCCAAGATGGTGCACAGGTCTCAATTTAGAGAATACATATGTTAATTACGAGAGACGGAAGCGAATGCTAGAGTCAGGAGGGGATGGAAGGGGGACTTGCAGTATGCAGGGTGGAATCAACAGCGTATGAGTAAATAGAGCTGGAAGTTGAAGAAAAATCATGTATGCAGGGAAGAATGATGGTAGGCGATTGGACAACCCAGAGAGACGCCAGTATTGAAAAGATGAAAAGTCGCTTCATTAACGGCTACTGTGATGGCACTACTACAAAGGAAGTCACACAGCAGAGAACAAAGAGAAGCAGAGACGCCAAGCGAAGGAAGGCTAAAGAGCAAAGACTTACGCCATATCCTCCTGTCAGCTTTCAGGAGGTGTCGAAGACGGAGAGGGAAGATGCACGATAATCCTGAGAAAGAACCAGAGGTGAATCACACCCGATAGGTCACCATGGACCCTGCGCCGCACAGTCGTATTGGTTGTGCGAGGGAACGAATGAGAATCAAACTGTTTACTGAAGACTTTGGAGGAAGCAAAAGTGAGGGGAATGGGGAGGAGGTGACGGGGTGGGGGGTTAATTCTTAGGGCAAGAACGGTTATCTTTATTAGGGATGGTCTGCAGTGAAGCATGCATCTTGAGGAAATAGAAACTGAGATTTTTAAACAAAGAAGAAATAGATGAGCAAAGGATCGGAGAGATGAGCAAGGATCGGAGATCGGCGTTCCCCAGTACGACACAATGAAGTGTGCCGTCTGGACCAACGCTTTGCCGACCTTTAGCTGGGAGGTTACGCGGAGGACCTTGCACAAAGAAAATATTGGAGAAGGTATTAGGCTCACCGGGAGGGGAAGGGGTTGGGGGGCGAGGAATGGGACAGTTAGATTCTAACTACCATTCCCTCCCTCCCTCTTCCTCATAACTGATAGAACTCTATAAGGTACCGAAAAGAGCGACTTTTGTGAATTGGATGGTTAGCTGCAGATTCATCAGGTCGGATAAGAGGAGGATGGAAGAAACTAGAAATGTTTTGGATTAAGGACAAGAGAGATTCATGTCCTAAGGAAGTAATCAGCACAGATTCCCTTTTCACGAAAGCGTGCTTGACTGTGTGAAGAGCAGCTATGCAATGATTTAAAGCAGGTATGAAGGTGGATGAGATCCAGGAGAGGGGAAGTTGCACGACACAGTTCGTTGTGCCCCTGATGAGAAAGACATCAGAGACAGAGCTATCATACCTTAACTGGAGGAACAAGGTTTGTCAGAACTTATGCAAAGCAGTAATGGCCAAAGGCTATGAACTGTCCTTGAGTGTTAAAGTTGACACTCCACGAAGGGTATACAGGATGGATGGTGAAGAGGTAAAAAAAGAGAGAGAGATCATAAGTGCATGATGACCAGAAACTTGTGTTCTGTGTCTAATTATTTCTTTCAGATCATTGAGGAGATAGAAAGAAGGGGCCTCAATTCCATAAAGTTAGTCGTTCTTTGTGGTGTAAAGAATCCCCTGCGTTGAGGATTCCAGTGTCTGGATATGAAGAGAAGCATTGCCTTATCTAAGAGCCCTCCTTAGTTGGGGTATTGGGGTGGGGGATACTCGAAACATAAAAGCAAAGTCCCGGAGGGTAAAAAAAAAAAAATGAAAAATAGGTGCTTTTGTACTGCAGTAAACTCACACGCCACCCTTGGAGCAGACACCGCGGCGGAAATTATAGTAAGAGTTGTGACAGCGAAGAGGAAAGGCATCCATGGACGGTTGGTTTTCAGAAAAATTTCAAGTGAGTGAGATAGTGTTCCACACAGGGCAGGATGTATCTGAGTCCGGGAGTATTACGTAAATGTTTAGAGAAGTAACCAGAAATAGGGACCTCGAGAATCATTTAGCCCCCTTCGGTCAGTGGCACCGTTCCAATGATACATATATATATATATATATATATATATATATATATATATATATATATATATATATATATATATACGATTAAGAGACATGGCAACATGAGAACAAGATTCCTTTTAACAGACAAACAATACTGAGAGAGAGAGAGAGAGAGAGAGAGAGAGAGAGAGAGAGAGAGAGAGAGAGAGAGAGAGAGAGAGAGAGAGAGAGAGAGAGAGAGAGAGAGAGAGAGAGAGAGAGAGAGAGAGAGAGAGAGAATCATTGCGGAAAATCCTTGTAAAACTTGCCTTCTTTCCTGCCTGGTTCCTGGTAGCGAGAGCGTGTAAGTCCCTGGTGATGGTTCAGTGACACGAAAGGATTGCTGGAGTCTGGAGAAATAGATTACTGAGACGCACGTAAACTTTCAAGATGTAACGTATTACCATTCCTGCCCTGGACTATTGCTCTTGTTTAGCAACATTCTGTCCCTTGATCTTCTCTTCGAAATCTGATTGTCGTCTTTGACTTTGTTACTGCAAAACACTGCATCTTAATCCTCTCCTCAGCAAATATAGGTTATCGACGTAGTACCAAAGTTGGTGGTATCTGATATAGTTTCCTTGCACTCACTGTCGTCGGAGACGCTGATAGATTTTACATTTTGGTTTCATAGTCGAAACATACGCCATCATGTACAGACCTAGGCTTATGTCTTTTAAAAACTATTTAGTATAGAGTAAATTTCTAATTATGAGTTTCATACACATTCATCCACATGCTTTCAAATGTATCTTATCGAAATGACGATACTGAAGTGCTTCATTATTTTCTTATCTCCACTCTCCAAATTCTTGTGAATTTAGCATAGCACTTGGTGCATCAACTACTTGTGAGGGAATTCGTAAGTGGATTCTCTGGCGTAAGAGTGAATAGGGTTGAAGGTTGAAGAAAGATCTCGTATAAAGAGAAGAAAGAGGGTAGGCAATGGAACAGAACCTTGAGGGACACAGCCACTGACGTAGTGGAACGACTGGCGAGGAAACGGTGTACCAGAGAGCCAATTTTCCACACTCCTTTACTTACTTTCCCGATCCCTCGCAGAAGTTTCACCTATATACTTCCCCATCTCTCTCACTGCTTCCTGTATACTCGCAGCTTTTCTATTTTTTGGTAGCATTGTTACTTCTCCTCATAATTCTTCCCTTGTCCTGTGTTCCTCTTACTTATTCCTCTCTTTCCTAACGTGTAATCCTATTACACCGATGACTGTCTTCCTTTCGTCATAACTTCGAAAGATTTCTGTAAAGTATTTTCTTCTTTTCCTTTAAATTTTACTCTTTGTCACAAGCATTCTCCACTGTTTGTGCAATACACTCTCTCTTATTACACGCTATCTATCTTCAGCATCTATCTACGCCTTTAAAAATTAGATTGTTGTTTTCTTTTAACTTCTCATCAATTTCTTTTCTACCAAGGTTCTAATTGGCTTTCCTTATACATTCATCACTATCATTCTTTTTCATGGTCAGCAGCTTCTTCAAAGGTGTCTTTTTCTTTTTAACTAACATTTCTAAGCTTCACCATGTTTCATCTCGTATTCTGTAACCATAGAGACGTTGTACACATCTGTGGCATCACCTAACAATCAACTCCCTCCACATCACTTCACCCTTATCTTACAATGTTTTTATTGGAATCTCTCAGCTGCTCTTTAAACTTCTCAAGATAATAAATTCTTACATTATCTTTCCTCAACTTTTCTCTTCTTTTATCCCGCTGTTTTTATTCCATTCACATGTCAAGACCTACATTATCAACAACAAAAACTAATCTACAGATGACGACCAAATAATCTAACATTTTCTTTCCCAACCAAACACCGTTCATCGTGCGCACTACCTATCACAGTCTCTTACTAAATACCCATCAGTCATGCTCTTCTTTACCTTGTCTGTCATGTCTGTACATGTATGTCTTTGAACATCTTCATGTCTGAAATACGTATTTGCAACACAGTGCCTGGTGATGGACACGATTCACGAATTCAATCACTGTGAGCATCCTTCTTTGCGAGTAGAAATTTAGAAATTCAACACTGCTTATCTCAAGTATATGGGCATGTAAAAGATTAGAAATTCTCTTTCATTTGATAAAATGCGGGCAAAGAATGAAGCACTACCCACAGCATATATAAATATTCCAAACTAGCAAAACTGCTTGAAACTACATCTTAAATCTTGTACAGCGAGAGAGATGTGTCTCGCCTGGAGACGGGAAAATAAGTGAACAGTACAGGATACAGTCAATTCAATCCCGCAGGTAATTCTGTATCTCTACCCTGGACGTATTTTCCAACCTGAAAACCCCGAAACCTCAAGATTCCAAGAACTCTCAAGTGTCCGCGGTCTGTAAGGAAGATAATCACCATAATAAGCAATAGCCACTCTTGCAGATTAGCCACTTCTCCAGATTGGCAAATTCGGAGTGCCTGGGACACTCAGATCCTGACATCGATGGCTATACAAGCCAATATCTGAATTTGCTCGGTACACGAACGATGGAGACGGAGAAAATCTCACAAAGTTTGCTGGAGTGGAGAACGTGGCTCTACGGGGAGTGGTAGCCTGGAGCTGAAGCTCAGAGATGGTTCATAATGGTAGAGAGTGAGGGAAAAAACTTACAAGAAAACATCAATATAAAAGAAATCGGGAAAGGGGGAGATAACGCATATTGTAAACTATAAACACACACACACACACACACACACACACACACACACACACACACACAAATATACATATTTTGCTGATAAACACGAGGAAAAATGAAACATATATATATATATATATATATATATATATATATATATATATATATATATATATATTTTTTTTTATACCTCGTCGCTGTCTCCCGCGTTTGCGAGGTAGCGCAAGGAAACAGACGAAAGAAATGGCCCAACCCCCCCCATACACATGTACATACATACGTCCACACACGCAAATATACATACCTACACAGCTTTCCATGGTTTACCCCGGACGCCTCACATGCCTCGACTCAATCCACTGACAGCACGTCAACCCCTGTATACCACATCGCTCCAATTCACTCTATTCCTTGCCCTCCTTTCACCCTCCTGCATGTTCAGGCCCCGATCACACAAAATCCTTTTCACTCCATCTTTCCACCTCCAATTTGGTCTCCCTCTTCTCCTCGTTCCCTCCACCTCCGACACATATATCCTCTTGGTCAATCTTTCCTCACTCATTCTCTCCATGTGCCCAAACCACTTCAAAACACCCTCTTCTGCTCTCTCAACCACGCTCTTTTTATTTCCACACATCTCTCTTACCCTTACGTTACTTACTCGATCAAACCACCTCACACCACACATTGTCCTCAAACATCTCATTTCCAGCACATCCATCCTCCTGCGCACAACTCTATCCATAGCCCACGCCTCGCAACCATACAACATTGTTGGAACCACTATTCCTTCAAACATACCCATTTTTGCTTTCCGGGATAATGTTCTCGACTTCCACACATTTTTCAAGGCTCCCAAAATTTTTGCCCCCTCCCCCACCCTATGATCCACTTCCGCTTCCATGGTTCCATCCGCTGACAGATCCACTCCCAGATATCTAAAACACTTCACTTCCTCCAGTTTTTCTCCATTCAAACTCACCTCCCAATTGACTTGACCCTCAACCCTACTGTACCTAATAACCTTGCTCTTATTCACATTTACTCTTAACTTTCTTCTTCCACACACTTTACCAAACTCCGTCACCAGCTTCTGCAGTGTGTGTGTGTGTGTGTGTGTGTGTGTGTGTGTGTGTTATCCCTGGGGATAGGGGAGAAAGAATACTTCCCACGTATTCCCTGCGTGTCGTAAAAGGCGACTAAAAGGGAAGGGAGCGGAGGGTTGGAAATCCTCCCCTCTCATTTTTGATTTTCTAGAGGAAGGAACAGAGAAGGGGGCCAAGTGGGGATTTCCCTCAAAGGCTCAGTCCTCTGTTCCTAAAGCTGCCTCGCTTTTTTTTTTTCCCAAAAGAAGGAACAGAGTGGGCCAGGTGAGGATATTCCAAAAAAGGCCCAGTCCTCTGTTCTTAACGCTACCTCGCTAACGCGGGAAATGGCGAGTAGTTTAAAAGAAAAAAGATATATAATATATATATATATAATATGTATAATATATATATATATATATATATATATATATATATATATATATATATATATATATATATATATATATATATATATATATATTTCAAAGGATCACAATTTTGCGCGTGATCAAGATATTCATTCCTATGAGTCCACGGGGAAAATGAAACACGATAAGATCCCAAGTGCACTTTCGTGTAATAATCACATCATCGGGGGAGACACAAGAGAGAAATATAAGTCAGCTGATATACATCGAAGAGACGAAGCTAGGACGTTTGCCATTTTATGTGTGGCGGGGTGGTGGCGGGAGTGGGTGGGGGAAGCATGTGTGAGTGTGTACATGTGTGTATGTGTATGTCTGTGTATGTATATTTTTGTATGCGTTGGGGTGTGCAGGTATGTATGAGTGCATGTGTGGAAGTTTATGTATATACATGTGTATGTGGGTGGGTGGGTTGGGCCATTCTTTCGTCTGTTTCCTTGCGCTACCTCGCTAACGCGGGAGACAGCGACAAAGTATAATAAAAGAAAATAATATATATATATATATATATATATATATATATATATATATATATATATATATATATATATATATATATATGAAGACACAGTTAATCATATACAGCACGCAGATGCAATTACTGGTAAATATTACAATATACTAAAATTATAATATGAAGTAAATGGAATGAATCTACAAAACGTGTCCTTCCCTACCTTATACCTTTCATCATCAGACTGTGACATTTTCTGTCATTCCACTGTTACATTTTCATCAAACACTCATTTATTTCATTGCTCTGGTGTAAATCGGTATGCAGAATTGTTCCAAAAGCTATACCTTTAACGTCAGTCTGCCCATAACCTTCCCTTCACTCTCCCGGTTTTCTGTAATCCTCGTCCTGTCATAGCCTCTCACCATCTACAACAATAATCACAATCTCCCAATGAAATTCTGATTACACTTTATTACTATAGCCATCACAATGAACGTTCTCTTTTGTCTCTTGTGGATTAAGAAATTTTTTTTTTTTTTTTTTTTTTTTTATACTTTGTCGCTGTCTCCCGCGTTTGCGAGGTAGCGCAAGGAAACAGACGAAAGAAATGGCCCAACCCCCCCCCCCCCATACACATGTACATACACACGTCCACACACGCAAATATACATACCTACACAGCTTTCCATGGTTTACCCCAGACGCTTCACATGCCTTGCTTCAATCCACTGACAGCACGTCAACCCCTATATACCACATGACTCCAATTCACTCTATTTCTTGCCCTCCTTTCACCCTCCTGCATGTTCAGGCCCCGATCACACAAAATCTTTTTCACTCCATCTTTCCACCTCCAATTTGGTCTCCCTCTTCTCCTCGTTCCCTCCACCTCCGACACATATATCCTCTTGGTCAATCTCTCCTCACTCATTCTCTCCATGTGCCCAAACCATTTCAAAACACCCTCTTCTGCTCTCTCAACCACGCTCTTTTTATTTCCACACATCTCTCTTACCCTTACGTTACTTACTCGATCAAACCACCTCACACCACACATTGTCCTCAAACATCTCATTTCCAGCACATCCATCCTCCTGCGCACATCTCTATCCATAGCCCACGCCTCGCAACCATACAGCATTGTTGGAACCACTATTCCCTCAAACATACCCATTTTTGCTTTCCGAGATAATGTTCTCGACTTCCACACATTTTTCAAGGCTCCCAAAATTTTCGCCCCCTCCCCCACCCTATGATCCACTTCCGCTTCCATGGTTCCATCCGCTGACAGATCCACTCCCAGATATCTAAAGCACTTCACTTCCTCCAGTTTTTCTCCATTCAAACTCACCTCCCAATTGACTTGACCCTCACCCCTACTGTACCTAATAACCTTGCTCTTATTCACATTTACTCTCAACTTTCTTCTTCCACACACTTTACCAAACTCAGTCACCAGCTTCTGCAGTTTCTCACATGAATCAGCCACCAGCGCTGTATCATCAGCGAACAACAATTGACTCACTTCCCAAGCTCTCTCATCCCCAACAGACTTCATACTTGCCCCTCTTTCCAGTGTATTCAAAACTCCTTAGTTAGGCGCTTTCATTTAAATCACAATGGATGAAACTGAGAAAACAAAAGAGATACTCATTCTAAGGTTTGGACATTGTGTAGTTTATATTTGGATGTTTATTTTGTAACCTGTTGTTGCTTTCTCATAGCCACGGGCCAGTTTATAGACAGTTGAGTAACTATATGAGAGTTGAGTTCTCATATCCTTGTGTAATTACGATACGACTAACAGTCAGTCTACAAGCAAAATCCTGTATAAACACTATCATCATTGCTTAGTCTTTAAGAGTATCTTGCGTGAACAGCATTCCCTACAACACCACCACACTCACTTCAGGTCCTTCCCCACTGAAGTTACTGTTAATATAACATACTTCAAATCATGAGTAATTTATATCGTAAGGTAATTTGCGTGAAGCATTATTGATTAGTAGAAAAGAATAATACTAGTTCATCTTAAAGGTAGGTTTCGATCATGGTAAATATAGAGGAAGATATAAGTAGCTTTTCTTCCTTTGCGATATCTGAACAATACTAATAATTATGTTACTGAAGTCGAACTTAAGCGCTGACGTGCCTATGTGCCCTAAAACATAGGGTAGTACTATGTAAGTGATCACAGTACTAATATCGGTACATCATCAGCTCTTAGTGTGCCTTCTCGTCTATTGTAGCGCCCACCACGTCCCACTGATATTGTGTAAAGGCTTACAACTCGAGAGTTAGCGGATCGATATCTGCTCTCCTTCCCCAGCCACACCGTGGAACACTTTACTTCCTATTTTTCTTCCGACTCCTATAACGTGTCTTCCTTTGGGAGACAAGTTTCTCATTACCTGAAGCGCGGGTGACACATATATATCCTTTTCCTCTTTGTCAATCCTGACCTTGATGTGGCCACTTGTGGCGTTGACTGAAATGAAAAAGCAAAAGAAAAAGAAATATGGTAGCACTTACGTTTTTTGCCGCAACCGTTTTCTCTCGCCTTTTTTCGCCAGTCCAATACGAAAGCATTTCTTTCTATTTTTAAAACGGACCCACTCATTGACCATAAATATTTCGAAAAGTAGTTGAACGTTTATGACTCCATTGCCGGTTATCCTGTATCAAATTTCTTCTATCAAAGTGAAGAGAATTATTACTTAGATTATTCTTATCTAATTGTTATGCATATGACTATTTCGTACAATTTTCTTATACTTGCAGTATCTACAACGTTCCATATCAAACTATTCTTTAATTGCAAAAGAATCACGATAATACAACTAAGTTTGTAGTAGTAGAGAACACTGCAGTTATCCGGTATATTACAAATGTTATCTTAGCCTCAAAGAAAATAACACTGGCCTATTTCGTCTGCACATGTAACCAATGCCCTATTCCCTGTAGTACCTTTCTGTTCCTTAATACAAATGAATGACGCTTTCCAATCAGTCCGATGTGTGGCGAAACACGTTGTAACATTTAATATGATACAATTCATATGAAAGTCAGTGATTAGAGAGATAACTTTGCTCAGATGTGCGCATTCCGTGAGCCACTCAAAATGATTGCTTCATGTGACAAAATAATCTTGCTCTCAACAATGCTTTACGAGTTCATCTTGTGGCATGTCTGGTAAAGGCTCAGATTATTCTGTATAATGATTGTGTCAGACTTCATCAGGCTTTTACCTCCAGGTGCTTCCACCTACACGTTAACCTTCAGGTGCTTCCACCTACACGTTAACCTCCAGGTGCTTCCACCTACAAGTTCAACCTCCAGGTGCTTCCACCTACACGTTAACCTCCAGGTGCTTCCACCTACACGTTAACCTCCAGGTGCTTCCACCTACACGTTCAACCTCCAGGTGCTTCCACCTACACGTTAACCTCCAGGTGCTTCCACCTACACGTTAACCTTCAGGTGCTTCCACCTACACGTTAACCTCCAGGTGCTTCCACCTACACGTTAACCTCCAGGTGCTTCCACCTACACGTTAACCTTCAGGTGCTTCCACCTACACGTTAACCTCCAGGTGCTTCCACCTACAAGTTCAACCTCCAGGTGCTTCCACCTACACGTTAACCTCCAGGTGCTTCCACCTACAAGTTCAACCTCCAGGTGCTTCCACCTACACGTTAACCTCCAGGTGCTTCCACCTACACGTTAACCTCCAGGTGCTTCCACCTACACGTTCAACCTCCAGGTGCTTCCACCTACACGTTAACCTCCAGGTGCTTCCACCTACACGTTAACCTTCAGGTGCTTCCACCTACACGTTAACCTCCAGGTGCTTCCACCTACACGTTAACCTCCAGGTGCTTCCACCTACACGTTAACCTCCAGGTGCTTCCACCTACACGTTCAACCTCCAGGTGCTTCTACCTACACGTTAACCTCCAGGTGCTTCCACCTACACGTTAACCTCCAGGTGCTTCCACCTACACGTTAACCTCCAGGTGCTTCCACCTACAAGTTAACCTCCAGGTGCTTCCACCCACACGTTAACCTCCAGGTGCTTCCACCTACACGTTACCCTCCAGGTGCTTCCACCTACACGTTAACCTCCAGGTGCTTCCACCTACATGTTAACCTCCAGGTGCTTCCACCCACACGTTAACCTCCAGGCGCTTCCACCTACACGTTAACCTCCAGGTGCTTCCACTCACACGTTAACCTCCAGGCACCCTATTTCGTTACCTGTTTAATGACTACGAAACACAGGTCAGCAGACATCAGCGTATGCTAGCCCACGTAGGAGCTGGCCAGTGTCAGTTATCAGAGGTGTCAACACTGTGTATCTTCATCCATGGGTACCCCAATACCACTTTTAAGAAGGAGTCCTGGTGTTAACCAGAATCTCTTTCCAAAGGCTTCTACAGCCCAAGGCTGCACTACTTTCAGTGGCAGGGAAATGTGATTTCCTTTGGAATGTAAAATTCTTTGACGAGACTGTACACCCAGTGATACAGCTCACCAAAGGTGACTTTTCACTCGCTGTGTAACTTCGAGCAGCCGAAGCCCGGTAAACATCAGCAGGGTGTATATAACCGGAGACATGAACACTAACTACAGTTAATTTTCCAGCAGATCTTCGTGACAACAGATTACAGCAAAGGTCCCCCTGTTGGTCTAAGACTGATGCTGCGCTCTGTGGGTATTGCTGTTTCCCTCCCAAAAGGGATCTTTTAGTAGTAAAGTGATTATATGTTCTAACACTGTCACAAACGCGCTAGCGCATCGGATTTCATAACACAACAGAACGCCTCTGAGATTCCGGATCTGTTCCCCCAACCACTGTAACGATGAGAATATTCAGTAATAATCTCTATAATATATGTGTGGCTACGTATGGCGGAGGAAAGCAAGAGTGCGTGTTCAGCGACCAGGATACGGTAAGAGGATTCTATCTGAAACACCTTACTGAAGAGCAACAAGCAACATAGGAATGGAAAGACCGGGTTCTCTCAAGGTTGTATGTGACAGCCGGAGAGATAAGATAGATCAAGCTATGTGCAGGGACAGTACAAAGCCAACTGCAATACATAAATAAAAAGCCTGATATTCTTTTTTTCTTTTTTTTTCTAATTACAGAGACTCAAACACCATTTGTGGCATTCAAGCGAGGCATTTGTTTAGTCTAACCCAAACTTATATATGTTGTTGCTTTTAACTACTCCTGTTGATAAGACATTCTATACACTAATGATCCCGTTGTCGAAGGCTGCCTACGTACAAATTTGTATCCATTATTACGGGGGAAACTAGACTGACTTAGTAACAGTTCTAGATCAGGGCTGTCGAATCTCACTGAGATTTAGTAACGGTACCTTTTGTAGTTAGAAGAGTTAATTACCTAACTGGGAAAGAGCATGGATCTACGAGGAAAAGCTTTAAATGACGAACCTACTGGACTTTCCTGAACGAGTAAACAACATCCTATACAAAGAAAGAGTTGGCTGACTGGACTGTATCTTCCTGGACCGCCAGAGGGCTTCTGATATTGTCCCTTACAAAAGATTCTTGAAGCTAAAATCCAAGCTGAACTCAGAAGAGGGATACTCTGGTAAGTAAAGTGAGAACACATGTCAGCGGATCCGTCATAATCTGCACGAAGACGACAATCAGGGACCCCCAGGGCTCAGTGCTGGGACCGCTGCTGTTCCTGATCTACGAGGTGGATTCACACCTGACTATATCTGCCGATGTAGCTAGAATTATAAAGGAAGTGCGAAACATCAGAGGTTTGTGAGATGTCACAAACGGATCTCGACAAGATAAAACAATGGTTGGACAAAGT
>NC_092241.1:38857296-38997296 GCF_036320965.1 Panulirus ornatus | reverse complement strand
AGGGACAGTAAACCAACATTAGGTGAGTTTATAAGTCGGACTATTTTCGACTCAAATCTGTCAAGTATGGATGCAGAATTAGAACCACCCTAGATGTCAGAGCAATACTCTACACAAGGACGGATTAATCGTTTGTACAAATGAAGCAACTGTTCGGAACTAAAGAAAGTTCGACATTTACGCAGGACTCCCATTTCCTAAGCTATTTCCGTCATGTGGGGTTTCCATGATTAAGTGATTGTTATACGGTCAATAAGTGAAGAAGTGGAATTTCAGAACCGTCAGAGGAGAGAGGAAAGTTGTGAAGAGTTTTCGATACAGAGATGGGTAGAAATTGGGTCTTGGAGGTATCAAACCTAATAAGATTTCGTCTACCCCACTCAGGTATCCTGTCCAAGTGAGAGTTTACTGAGGAAGTTGTGCAGAAAGATAAACAGATCTAGTGAGACAAGAAGAGGAAGCACTGAAGGATGTGGAAGAACGCAGTGATGAGTCGTCAACGTATGAGAGCATTTGGTTATTTGTGTAAGAAAATAAATCGATGATAAAAAGGATAAAAAAGTTTATTAGACAAAGCAGTATCTTGAGGGGACACCGCTGCTGATGAAGGAAGGGGGAGAGGCTGATCCATCAACAACCACGGAGACAGATCGACCTAAGAGGAAGCTAGATATAAGGGAGTAAAGTGAGAAAGGCAAGCCAAAAGAGGGAGAGCTTACAGATGTGACCCCAATGCCACACCCTTTCAAAAGGTTTGGATATGTCAGGGGCAACTACATAGGATTCCCTAAAATCTTTCAAGGACGATAACCAGACATCAGTAAGATAGAAAGGAATATCATCAATGGATTTCATCTGACGGAAGCCTTATTGGTGATCAGAGAGAAGACTGTGATATTCAAGATGTCTGAGGATATGGAAGTTGAAGAAGGATTCCAAGACTAAAAATGGAAGACGTTAAAGGAACAAGGCGATAGTTACAAGGGTTAGAGCGGTCATCCTCCTTGCCAAAAAGAAGACAAAGTTCTGTTTTTCAAACAGAAACGGAACAGACGAGCAATCACAGGTGCAAGTTCACAGGCTGCTGCTACATCAAGGTATATCTAGTTATACAGACAGTAGAGAACACTGCTAGGGTCTGGTAGGGAAGGAACCGAAACTGAAAGTATTCTCTATCTTAATTTTTTCTTTCATAATTGCTCCTTGCTTCCCGCGTTAACGAGGAAAAACCAGGAACAAACGAAGAATGGTTCCGAAAATTCTATTTGCAAGTTAACGTAATTAGCTGAGCCGCTTCAACCGCATTCTAAAGACAAATTGTATACAGAGCTGTGGTAATTTCAGGCGGGGCTTTGAGGGAGGAGTTTTTGAATACGTCAGAGTTTTAGAATAAAAGATCGAGGGGAGAAAAATGTCGGACAGAGCAACATTTTACGAAATAGGTGAGATTCTTTTCCCTCCACATGAAACAGAAGTAAATCCTAAAGAGAATGGGGCTCACTTTTTCCCTGCAATTGATTTTCCCATTAATACCTCTTCAGAACCTTCTAAGGTAGAGGACATCAAAGTGATGTTATGAATATTCTGAAGAAATTACTTAGATGAGAGAGAGAGAGAGAGAGAGAGAGAGAGAGAGAGAGAGAGAGAGAGAGAGAGAGAGAGAGAGAGAGAGAGAGAGAGAGAGAGAGAGAGAGAGAGAGAGAGAGAGAGAGAGAGAGAGAGAGAGAGAGAGAGAGAGAGAGAGAGAGAGAGAGAGAGAGAGAGAGAGAGAGAGAGAGAGAGAGAGAGAGAGAGAGAGAGAGAGAGAGAGAGAGAGAGAGAGAGAGAGAGAGAGAGAGAGAGAGAGAGAGAGAGAGAGAGAGAGAGAGAGAGAGAGAGAGAGAGAGAGAGAGAGAGAGAGAGAGAGAGAGAGAGAGAGAGAGAGAGAGAGAGAGAGAGAGAGAGAGAGAGAGAGAGAGAGAGAGAGAGAGAGAGAGAGAGAGAGAGAGAGAGAGAGAGAGAGAGAGAGAGAGAGAGAGAGAGAGAGAGAGAGAGAGAGAGAGAGAGAGAGAGAGAGAGAGAGAGAGAGAGAGAGAGAGAGAGAGAGAGAGAGAGAGAGAGAGAGAGAGAGAGAGAGAGAGAGAGAGAGAGAGAGAGAGAGAGAGAGAGAGAGAGAGAGAGAGAGAGAGAGAGAGAGAGAGAGAGAGAGAGAGAGAGAGAGAGAGAGAGAGAGAGAGAGAGAGAGAGAGAGAGAGAGAGAGAGAGAGAGAGAGAGAGAGAGAGAGAGAGAGAGAGAGAGAGAGAGAGAGAATATGGTGTCACACTAGCCTATAACGTCATAATTTTACATGCACTGTATAGTAGGAGGAGCAGGAAGAAATATATGTACGGGGTAATAGTGCAAGATGGTGAGACTGGAGAGCAAGAAAAGATGATGAGGATGGTTTGGCAAGAACCCGGTGATGGTCATCATAGAGGATAGTGATAACAGGAGAAGATGGACGAGGATGTGGAGGTTGGGTAGAGGATAGGAGAGCCTTACCGACATGATGGTCCATCCTATGAACGAGGATAGAGAAGATGACGATGGATGCCCCTATGAACGTAAGAGATAACTACAACGATGAGATATATAAGGAAGAAATCCCACAATATAACCGCTTCAGATACGCAACACTTCACGGAGAATCATATGTAGGACTTGAAAGTAAGTTACAACGTTAGTGAAGTATGTTATCAGATGAAACTGATGACGAAGTTGACAAAGAATGAAGAATCAAGAGACAGGCTGGCTATTTCACAGGTTGGGATTACACGCGTGGAAATTTGCGTGAGTGTTCAACACCAGTAGCGAACTACACATCTGCTCTACTAAGATGATATATCTGTATTATATTTACCCTTTTTTCTGTCTTATCAAATTTGCGTGAGTGTTCAACACCAGTAGCGAACTACACATCTGCTCTACTAAGATGATACATCTGTATTATATTTACCCTTTTTTCTGTCTTATCATTTCGTGTAAGTTGTTTCTATTGTTCTGATTAGAGACTTAGTATTTAACTTTAAGTTGTATACTATTCAATATACATTTCATTAATAAGTAGCTCAACACACGTTGTAAAGACTTCCTTCTAATACGCTCTCATACCGCTGGGTTACAGTCTGTTCAATTACTTAATGTGTATTTCACCTTTCCATCCAATGCACCAGTTTTGCTTCCTTGAAATCATAGCCCTCACAGTTTCCAGTCAGCATTTACCCCCGTTGTCTGGATTTTCATCCCACGAACGTGGTCATCTGGCCTCCCCATTGCTAAGAATTGCCACAGGGAGCGCCAGTATCTCTCGAACAATGGCAGAGTTATCGGCCTCCATCTCTACCTGGCCCAACAAACAGTTTTCGACCCACGTGCCCCCCAATTCTCTCGTATTCCCCCAGACAACAGAGTTCAGGCCCATTGTTCCTACTGATATCGATGCAGAGACGATCAAAGCCCACCCGAGGCAGGGGACCTTACTTACGATCTTCATCATAGTTGGTTCTGCTCTTGTGGAGAGTTTAAAGAATGTTGTATACATTTTCTTTCTCTCTGCGTTCATTCCAGATGATTATTAACAACCAGATCCCGCTGCCTAAAACCTTCCTTCTGCAGGAAAAGGATGAATCCCTTTAAAGTAAGAAATTTATTTTCCGACACTGTCGCTCTGCCACGTTAACAGACGATGATGCAGCCTCACCACAAGCGACATTCCACTTGCGGTGTAACCTCAAGCAGGCGGAGTGCGGTAACGCCTATATGTACACACACATTCGTAGAATGGTCTAGTGTAGTGGTTAGTATTGCTGACTATGAGTCAGCACGGACCAGCCCGGGTTCGAACCCACATGGGCTCGAATCCTGAGTGTGGCGGGTGTTCATCCTCCCTTTAAGGCTAGTCGATAAATGGGAACCTGACTTAGGCTAGTATGTGTGTGTGTGTGTGTGTGTGTGTGTGTGTGTGTGTGTGTGTGTGTGTGTGTGTGTGTGGTGTGTGTGGTGTGTGTGTGTGTGTGTGTGTGTGAGTGTGTGTGTGTGTGTGTGTGTGTGTGTGTGTGTGTGTGTGTGTGTGTGTGTGCTTACAGATGTAAAGACATGGTGCGAGTGTAAAATTCTCTTCCCCTAAAACACAAATAATAAGCATACTAAATCAAAACATCTAGAAAATACATTAACAAAATACAGAAAGGTCATGACTCATACAAAGCTCATGGTCCTGATTAGATTTCATAATATGCGCCGAAGATGTGCGCAAGACACGCAAGATAAACCTCTTGAATAACTGTTCAAGATGCCGCTAGAGCGGGAGGTGGAGTGCCAGGGAAATGGAAAAGGCGAACGTCAAACTTGTCTGTAAGAGGAAGTGAACTACAGAGCGGTCTCACTGTCGAATGTAGTCTGCAAGGTTGTAGAAAAGATGATTAGAACGAATATGGATGACTTTCTACAGATGAGGAATCATCAACGTGAAAACACTACGGTTTTAGGGAAAAAAAAAAGTCGTGTGTTACAAACTTCTTAGATTTTCCGTAACAGAGTGAGCTGTTTCAGACAAAAGGGAAAATGGGATGGATTTTTCTTTGCACCAGAAGTGCCATGTAACTTCATACCACGCGGTGACCGTTTGAGATGCTCGATCACCAGGCAGGTATAAGCTGGAAACTCCATCAACGGGCAGTTTTAGCTCAGTGTGGGGAAACAGTGGGCGTATAAGAATTCTTTTTTTGAATTTTAACAAAATACTTTCGTTCTACCCTACCATAAGGAATTTTCACCTCTTATTAGTGTTTTGAAACAACATTGATGTTGTTTTCAAAAATTAAATCATCATACGGAATTCCTTAATAAAAAAAAAAGATCATTATCAACGAAAAATCAGATGTCTACTCTGTTCCATGTAAAGTCTGTTAAAGGATTCAGCAGCATAACTATTTTGCAAGGAGAACCTCGGAATCAAACGCAATATTCAAACATATCGAAGATTATACACATCCAGTCAACTGGGGAAAGTCAAAAAATTTTACCCTTGTGTGTCACATACAGAGAAGCTTATAGCTGAGTCCTCCCTTATCAATGTTAACAGCCCAGTAAACACGAATGAAGAAATTTATAAATCAGATAATATATCAAAAAATTTCTATGTTGAAATGTGGCAAAATTAAGAAAGCAGGTTGAGCCAGATAAAGGGACGCGTTCACTTTACCGCTCTGGTCAACCTTTTCATGTTACTTAGATCAACTGCTCCCTGTTTCCTCCTTTTCCTTTCATTACTTATTCGATCAAGCCACCTCACACCACATATTGTCCTCAAACATTGCATTTGCAACACATCCACCCTCCTCCGCACAGCCCTATCATAGTATAGCTCATGCCTCGCATCCATATAATATTGCTGGGACAACTATTCCTTCAAATATACCAGTTTTTGCGTTACCAGATAACGTTCTCTCTTTCCACACATTCTTTATCGCTCCCAGAATCTTAGTCCCCTTTCAGACCCTATGACTCGCTCCGCTTCCATCGTTCTAGTCACTGCCAAGTCCACTCCAAGATATCTAAAACACTTCACTTCCTCCAATGGTAATTCTCCATTCAAACTCACAACCCAGCGAAACTTTCCCTTAATCCTACTGAATCTATAAACCTTGTTTTTATTCATATTCACTCTCAACTTTCTCCTGTCACACTCTCTTCCAAATTCAGTCTCCAACTTCTGCAGTGTCTCACACGAATCTGCTACCACTGCTGTATGTATCATCAGCAAACAAGTGACTCACTTCTCAGGCCCTCTAATCCCCAACAGACTGCACACACTCGCAACTCTCTCCAAGACTAACATTCACCCCCCTATCCACCCAATATATAAATTGAACAGCCTTGGTGACATCAACTACCCATATCGCAGATCAACTTTCATTTGAAACCATTCACTCTCCTCTCTTCCTACTCGTACGCAAGCCTTAACCCCTGATAATAAATTCTCATTGCTTCTAGCAGCTTTCCTCCCACACCGTATATTCTTTAAACCTTCGACAAGGCATCGCTTTCAACCCTGTCATATGCTTTCTCCAGATCCATAAATGCCATGTACAAATCCATCTATTTCTCTGAATATTGTTCACATATATTCCTCAAAGCAAAGACCTAATCTACACATTGTCTACCACATCTGAAACCACACTACTCCTCCCCTGTCTAATGCTCTGTACATGCCTTCACCCTCTCAATTACTACGCTCCCATACAACTTACCATATACACTCAACAAACTTAAACCTATGTAGTTTGAACATCCACTTTATCCCCTTTGCCTTTATACAATGGCACTACACAAGCATTCCGCTAATCCTCAGGTACCTCACCATAAACCATACATGTACTGAAAATCCTTACCACCCAATCAACAACACCGTCGCTCCCTTTCTAAATCAGTTCAACTGTAGTACCGTCCACTCCCGCCGCCTAGCCACAGCTAATCTCAAATAAGGTCTTTGTCACCTCTTCTCTCTTCATCAAATAATTCTCTATGACCCTATTTCTTCGCATGCCACCCCGACCCAAAAACCCTTCATCTGGCACCCTAATATCATACATATTCTACAGTACTTCAAAATACTCCATCTCCACACTTTGTCACTACCTGTTACCACTTCTCTTTTTACCCCCTTAACCGATGTTCATAATTGTTCTCCTGTCTTTCCTACATTATCAACCTCCTTCCAATCATCTTATTTTCCCTAAAGTTTACTGATACTCACTCACCCCATCTCTCATTTGCCCTCTCTTTCAACCCCTGAACCATCCTCTTGACATCCTGCAGATATCACTTATACATCTCCCAATCACTGTATGTGCTACCCAAACAAATCTCTTTTCTCTTTCACTAACAACGTTATTTCTTCATCCCACCACTCGCTACCCTTTCTCATCTGCCCACCTCTCACTTTTCGCGAGCCACATGCATCTTTTGAACAAGCCATCACTGCTTCCCTAAATACTTCCCATTCCTCTCTTACTACCCTTGTTTCATTTACTTTCACCTTCTGCTATTCTATACTTAAATTCTCTTGGTATTTCTTCACACAAGTCTCTTTTCCAAGTTCACTTACTCTCACCATTCCCTTCTCACCAAAACTGTTTGTTTCCTCTTTTCCGAAATCCTCTACAAATCTTTACCCTCGCCTCCACACGACATCTCATCAGCTCCCCGTCTCAGCCCATTGAGATTCACAAGTCTCTCTCTTATTACGCCTACCTACTGATCTGTTTTCCAGTAATGCCCGCTGACCATATCTCCTACTCACATACGTATAATTGTGTTTGACCCCCTTTTTTAACCAGGTATTCCCAATCACAGGTTCATTTTCAGCACACAGCTCCACAAACTGTTCAACATTTCCATCATTTCCTTTCATAATACTGAATGCCCCCAATTATACCCTTAACTGCCACATTACTCAGTTTCGCATTTAAAGCGCCCATCACTAATACCCGGTCTCATACATCAAAACTGTTGTGACATCCACTCAGCTACTCTCAAAACACTTGCCTCTCGTGATCTTAACCATCATGGCCAGGTGCATAAGCACTCATCTCTGAACACCCAATTTCATTTATACCCACATCAGTCTAGAAATTGCTTCTTTGCACTCTTTCACGCACTCCTACAACTCCTACTCCAGGAGCAGTGTTTCTCCTTCCTTAGCTATTGTCCTCTCACCAACCCCTGACTTTATTCCTAAGACATTTCAAAATCATTCTCCTCCTTCACCATTTTCACCCTTGAGCTTTCACTCAAAGCCAGAACATACAGGTGTCTTTCCTCAAACATACTGCCTATCTCTCCTTTCTTCTCATCTTGGTTACATCCACACACATTCAGACACCCCAATCTGAGCTTTCGAGGAGGATGAGCACTCCCCGCTTGACCCCCTCTGTTCCGTTTATTAGAAACTGCCTCCTTTAGTTGTCTTCTGCGATACGCAGAGAATACGGAGGTAGAATTCTCTCTCTCTCTCTCTCTCTCTCTCTCTCTCTCTCTCTCTCTCTCTCTCTCTCTCTCTCTCTCTCTCTCTCTCTCTCTCTATCTATCTATCTATATATATATATATATATATATATATATATATATATATATATATATATATATATATATATATATATATATATATGAACATATAAATAAATAAATATATAAACAGATAAATAAATAAATAAATATATATATATATATATATATATATATATATATATATATATATATATATATATATATAAATATATATTCTCTCACTCCTCTACCTCCCTCTCTCTCTCTCTCTCTGCAAACGCCTGGTCAAAATTAATCTTGCAGTGCAACGCTGAGGTCAAGTATCCCAGCTGGAACAATAGTGTTTCATCAGCTTCCAGACAATGGTTTGCCTCACCCTTCCCCGGTACTACTCCCGCCCTCGCAGATCACCGTGCCCTCTCGTTTATTAGCGAGGCAAGAGCACTCTCACCGTCAGTAGCTTCCCAACTGTGGGGCGCGGCCTTTAGGTGGGAGAGACCCAAAGTAACAAGAAAACATGAAGAGGATTTGGTGACGCCGACAGCCTAGTTCCGTTGACAGCATAACAGGAATATATCAATTTGCTCTCCAAACTTTTATTTTGCTCTCACATTTACGTTCGCACTTCTCATGAACATTATTTCTTTTTTTCTTCTGGTATCCTGGCTTTTGTTAAGCATGCAAAGAAAAACCATACAATCAAACCTCATGACATCAACCACAACGCGTAGGGAAATAACTCCTACACACAAAAATGTGAACCATTTAATGCAAGAACTCTGTCGACGGTGTCGGTCTGGCGCTGAAGTAAATATCGAACTTGCTTTTAACATTGGCAAAAATTATTCAGTATGAATGTAGGGCGTAACGGAAATTTTTGCTGGAATAGTGGAACGGAAGCACCGCACCATCAAGTATGGAAACCACTCCCTACGTGGTAGTAAGTACTGGAGGGACGAAGGTTGCCTAGGAAAGAGGAGGTTTATGTTACCCTTGTGTGCACTTACAGCACAGATGGTGTGATTTCCTTTCGTTTCTCGACACCACTCGAAGACAGGTTCCTCGAAGTGAGCATAATTCTATGTATGTAAGCAAGTATGTAAGTATGTATGTATGTATGTATGTATGTCTGTATGTATGTATGTATGTATATATGTAAGTATGTATCCACCAGTCCGTCTATCCATCTATCTCATCTATATCTTGTCTATTTTCTTTTCTTTCAAACTTGTTCGCTGTTTCCTATGTTAGCGAGGTCGTGACGACGAAGAAAAGGCTTCATCTGCTCACATTCATCCTCTATCTGTCATGTGTAATGCACCGGAACTACAACCCCCATATCCACATCCAGACCCCACAAAACTTGCCCTGGTTCCCCCTAGCTACTTCACGTGCCCTGGTTCAATCCTTTGACAGCATGTCGCCCTTGTATACCATATCGCTCCAATTCAATTTATCCCGTACACGCCTTTCACCCTCCTGCATGCTCAGGAACCAAGCACTTAAAATCTATCTTACTTTATCCTATCATCTCCCATTTGGTCTTGTTCCCCTCACTTTTGACACATATAGAGAGCCTCTTTGGCAACCTTCTTCTCAAACATTCTCTCCGTGTGCAAATCATTTCAGCACACCCTCTTCAGCTCCCTCAACCACGCGCTTCTTATCACGTCTTCTCTCTATTAAACTATCAGTAGTAACTCGATCAAGTCTGTTCACACTACAGACTGTCAAACATTTAATTTCCGACACATTCACCCTCTTTCGTATATTCTCATCTACATCCCATGCCTCACATCCATAAAACACTGTCTGGACTACACTTATCTATCTATCTATCTATCTATCTATCTATCTATATATATATATATATATATATATATATATATATATATATATATATATATATATATATATATATATATATATATATATATATATACATATGTTTGGTAAAGTGTGTGAAAGAAGAAAGTTAAGAGTAAATGTGAATAAGAGCAAGGTTATTAGGTACAGTAGGGTTGAGGGTCAAGTCAACTGGGAGGTAAGTTTGAATGGAGAAAAACTGGAGGAAGTAAAGTGTTTTAGATATCTGGGAGTGGATTTGGCAGCGGATGGAACCATGGAAGCGGAAGTGAATCATAGGGTGGGGGAGGGGGCGAAAATCCTGGGAGCCTTGAAGAATGTGTGGAAGTCGAGAACATTATCTCGGAAAGCAAAAATGGGTATGTTTGAAGGAATAGTGGTTCCAACAATGTTGTATGGTTGCGAGGCGTGGGCTATGGATAGAGTTGTGCGCAGAAGGGTGGATGTGCTGGAAATGAGATGTTTGAGGACAATGTGTGGTGTGAGGTGGTTTGATCGAGTAAGTAATGTAAGGGTAAGAGAGATGTGTGGAAATAAAAAGAGCATGGTTGAGAGAGCAGAAGAGGGTGTTTTGAAATGGTTTGGGCACATGGAGAGAATGAGTGAGGAAAGATTGACCAAGAAGATATATGTGTCGGAGGTGGAGGGAACGAGGAGAAGTGGGAGACCAAAGTGGAGGTGGAAAGATGGAGTGAAAAAGATTTTGTGTGATCGGGGCCTGAACATGCAGGAGGGTGAAAGGAGGGCAAGGAATAGAGTGAATTGGATCGATGTGGTATACCGGGGTTGACGTGCTGTCAGTGGATTGAATCAGGGCATGTGAAGCGTCTGGGGTAAACCATGGAAAGTTGTGTGGGGTCTGGATGTGGAAAGGGAGCTGTGGTTTCGGGCATTATTGCATGACAGCTAGAGACTGAGTGTGAACGAAGAGGGCCTTTGTTGTCTTTTCCTAGTGCTACCTCGCACACATGAGGGGGGGAGGGGGATGGTATTCCATGTGTGGCGAGGTGGCGATGGGAATGAATAAAGACAGACAGTGTGAATTGTGTGCATGGGTATATATGTATGTGTCTGTGTGTGTATATATATTTGTACATTAAGATGTATAGGTGTGTATTTTTGCGTGTGTGGACGTGTATGTATATACATGTGTATGGGGGTGGGTTGGGCCATTTCTTTCGTCTGTTTCCTTGAGCTACCTCGCAAACGCGGGAGACAGCGACAAAGCAAAATAAATAAATAAATAAAATAATATATATATATATATATATATATATATATATATATATATATATATATATATATATATATATATATATATATATATACATATATATATATATATATGTGTGTGTGTGTGTGTGTGTGTGTGTGTTAACCAGACACCCTGCAAATAATTACAATTCGAGCGAGAAGTAGCTTTCGGCAAGACCGTGTCATCTTTAGTGGACAAAAAGTAATAGTCTTGTTATGGACTCGAGAGAGAGAGAGAGAGAGAGAGAGAGAGAGAGAGAGAGAGAGAGAGAGAGAGAGAGAGAGAGAGAGAGAGAGAGAGAGAGAGAGAATGTTGGTAAAACTTATCGCGTTGATGGTGTGTGTGTCATCGACAGTGAAGGAATTCCGGACATAGGATGCAGATCAGTCTGTTCCTCTTAAATCTAGGTTACCTAATAGTTTCCTACGTGATCATAAGGTGTGCATGTGTCCGCCTGGTACTGGGGTACTGCGTGATGGGAATCGTCACCTTTGGGACAGACGTATACATAAGATCATTAAGGAAACTATCCAACAGCCCTGACGTAAAGGGGAATATCATGAGCTTCCTTTAATGTCCGGAATTCCTCCACTGGTGATGGTAATCGAAAAGGTGAGGAAAACAAGGACGAGTCTGCTCTCTTTACTGTTGAAGACAAGTTGGGAAAGAGGCCAATACGATTCACAACCATAAATGTTGTCGGTCGCTTCATAGACCCGGGTGATCATCTTACTAAATGACAAAGAAAAAAAAATGAAAATCAATAATAATGGAGGGAAGTGCCTGTACGTAGGTGTGGGATGGTTCTCTGTGTTCTGGATTCTCAAGTCCTAGTGCTTCACATGCGACACGAGCTGGCTTCCTCTTGCAATGAACTGGGAATAGCCCTACAGTGAGCCCCTGTGATCCTTTTGCACTACCGCTCACAGGATGAGCACAGGGGGCACAATAAATTTACCGGAGATACAGACAAAAATCAATCAGTGGACAACGTTCATCAAGGACTCTGAGAACGTGATATGTACGGGAAAGATAAGGAGTGACCTCAACCATATCATCTTGAGAAACTGGATCGCTTGTTGTTGGTAAATACAAATCGCGTTTTGAATATATCCCCTTCACGTACAGCTGAGCTGCCACACAGCCTGGGAAGGATAATACGGTAGTTTATGAGTTAAGTGAACAGAATATCATGATCAAAGTTGTTAGCATACCCGCTGTAATGACCCACTGGGGAAGGAAGGAAGTAAAGCTGTGTCTCCTCTGAGAGAGTGGGTAACGATCTCCCAACATATTCTCTCCTGCTGGCATACGCCTACTGAGAAGATGTCATGTATGATTATCATATTCAGTATCTCCAATTTTTGCTTTGAGTGCCTAACAATTTAACAATTCCTCTTTGCTCATGGATGCGAACACACAATATGAACTTTTTCGGGACGCCCTTGAAAAGGGGGGCCTCCCTGAGACTGTCATTTCCTCTAAAGAAATTCTACAACTTTCCAGAGAAAAGTTTGGTGAATCAGCTAAAGTGGAAGAGTTAGAAACTTTAGACCAAGGACACCGATGTCGGCATCCCAGCAGCATATGGTCGATGCTACAGCGAGTCATCCTGGCAGTTGTGTAGAATCGTGACAAGGATTACAAGAATGAGTTTCCATAGATGGGGACAACTTCAGAATGGACAGACTAGAAGGATACGAGTCTCTTGTTATAGGATACTGAAATTACCGAAGGATCATCTAAGTGGGTGACATCTCATAAGGCAAGGAGCTTTATAACGGTTAGCGTTGCTGACCGCGACTTATTTACGGGCCGACCGGGGTCGAGCGCACAGGTTGGAATCCTGGTTGCGACAGTCGGTCCAGAGTTATCCCAGCTGTTCATCTTTTCATCCTCTCCTACGAGTTGCCTCATAGAATGGGCACCTAGCTAAGGTTAGGATATATATATATATATATATATATATATATATATATATATATATATATATATATATATATATATATATATATATATATATATATATATATATATATATATATATATATTTTTTTTTTTTTTTTTTTTTTTTTTTTTTTGCTTTGTCCCTGTCTCCCGCGTTTGCGAGGTAGCGCAAGGAAACAGACGAAAGAAATGGCCCAACCCACCCCCATACACATGCCTTGATTCAATCCACTGACAGCACGTCAACCCCGGTATACCACATCGCTCCAATTCACTCTATTCTTTGCCCTCCTTTCACCCTCCTGCATGTTCAGGCCCCGATCACACAAAATCTTTTTCACTCCATCTTTCCACCTCCAATTTGGTCTCCCTCTTCTCCTCGTTCCCTCCACCTCCGACACATATATCCTCTTGGTCAATCTTTCCTCACTCATTCTCTCCATGTGACCAAACCATTTCAAAACACCCTCTTCTGCTCTCTCAACCACGCTCTTTTTATTTCCACACATCTCTCTTACCCTTACGTTACTTACTCGATCAAACCACCTCACACCACACATTGTCCTCAAACATCTCATTTCCAGCACATCCATCCTCCTGCGCACAACTCTATCCATAGTCCACGCCTCGCAACCATACAACATTGTTGGAACCACTATTCCTTCAAACATACCCATTTTTGCTTTCCGAGATAATGTTCTCGACTTCCACACATTCTTCAAGGCTCCCAGAATTTTCGCCCCCTCCCCCACCCTATGATCCACTTCCGCTTCCATGGTTCCATCCGCTGCCAGATCCACTCCCAGATATCTAAAACACTTCACTTCCTCCAGTTTTTCTCCATTCAAACTCACCTCCCAATTGAATTGACCCTCAACCCTACTGTACCTAATAACCTTGCTCTTATTCACATTTACTCTTAACTTTCTTCCTTCACACACTTTACCAAACTCAGTCACCAGCTTCTGCAGTTTCTCACATGAATCAGCCACCAGCGATGTATCATCAGCGAACAACAACTGACTCACTTCCCAAGCTCTCTCATCCCCAACAGACTTCATACTTGCCCCTCTTTCCAAAACTCTTGCATTCACCTCCCTAACAACCCCATCCATAAACAAATTAAACAACCATGGAGACATCACACACCCCTGCCGCAAACCTACATTCACTGAGAACCAATCACTTTCCTCTCTTCCTACACGTACACATGCCTTACATCCTCGATAAAAACTTTTCACTGCTTCCAACAACTTGCCTCCCACACCATATATTCTTAATACCTTCCACAGAGCATCTCTATCAACTCTATCATATGCCTTCTCCAGATCCATAAATGCTACATACAAATCCATTTGCTTTTCTAAGTATTTCTCACATACATTCTTCAAAGCAAACACCTGATCCACACATCCTCTACCACTTCTGAAACCACACTGCTCTTCCCCAATCTGATGCTCTGTACATGCCTTCACCCTCTCAATCAATACCCTCCCATATAATTTACCAGGAATACTCAACAAACTTATACCTCTGTAATTTGAGCACTCACTCTTATCTCCTTTGCCTTTGTACAATGGCACTATGCACGCATTCCGCCAATCCTCAGGCACCTCACCATGAGTCATACATACATAAATAACATTACCAACCAGTCAACAATACAGTCACCCCCTTTTTTAATAAATTCCACTGCAATACCATCCAAACCTGCTGCCTTGCCGGCTTTCATCTTCAGCAATATATATATATATATATATATATATATATATATATATATATATATATATATATATATATATATATATATATATATATATATATATATATTATTCTTTTTATTTTGCTTTGTCGCTGTCTCCCGGGTTAGCGAGGTAGCGCAAGGAAACAGACGAAAGAATGGCCCAACCCGCCCACATACACATGTATATACATACATGTCCACACACGCAAATATAACATACCTTACATCTCAAGTACACATATATATACACACACAGACATATACATATATAACATGTACATAATTCATACTGTCTGTCTTTATTTGTTCCATCGCACCTCGCCACACATGGAACAACAACCCCCTCCCCCTCATGTGTGCGAGGTAGCGCTAGGAAAAGACACCAAAGGCCCCATTCGTTCACACTCAGTCTCTAGCTGTCATGTAATAATGCACCGAAAACCACAGCTCCTTTTTCCACATCCAGGCCCCACACAACTTTCCATGGTTTACCCCAGATGCTTCACATGCCTGGTTCAATCCATTGACAGCACGTCGAACCCCAGTAAACCAACATCGTTCCAATTCACTCTAGTCCTTGCACGCCTTTCACCCTCCTGCATGTTCAGGTCCCCGATCACTCAAAATCTTTTTCACTCCATCTTTCCACCTCCAATTTGGTCTCCCACTTCTCCTCGTTCCCTCCACCTCTGACACATATATCCTCTTGGTCAATCTTTCCTCACTCATTCTCTCCATGTGACCAAACCATTTCAAAACACCCTCTTCTGCTCTCTCAACCACGCTCTTTTTATTTCCACACATCTCTCTTACCCTTACGTTACTTACTCGATCAAACCACCTCACACCACACATTGTCCTCAAACATCTCATTTCCAGCACATCCATCCTCCTGCGCACAACTCTATCCATAGCCCACGCCTCGCAACCATACAACATTGTTGGAACCACTATTCCTTCAAACATACCCATTTTTTGCTTTCCGAGATAATGTTCTCGACTTCCACACATTCTTCAAGGCTCCCAGAATTTTCGCCCCCTCCCCCACCCTATGATCCACTTCCGCTTCCATGGTTCCATCCGCTGCCAGATCCACTCCCAGATATCTAAAACACTTCACTTCCTCCAGTTTTTCTCCATTCAAACTCACCTCCCAATTGAATTGACCCTCAACCCTACTGTACCTAATAACCTTGCTCTTATTCACATTTACTCTTAACTTTCTTCCTTCACACACTTTACCAAACTCAGTCACCAGCTTCTGCAGTTTCTCACATGAATCAGCCACCAGCGATGTATCATCAGCGAACAACAACTGACTCACTTCCCAAGCTCTCTCATCCCCAACAGACTTCATACTTGCCCCTCTTTCCAAAACTCTTGCATTCACCTCCCTAACAACCCCATCCATAAACAAATTAAACAACCATGGAGACATCACACACCCCTGCCGCAAACCTACATTCACTGAGAACCAATCACTTTCCTCTCTTCCTACACGTACACATGCCTTACATCCTCGATAAAAACTTTTCACTGCTTCCAACAACTTGCCTCCCACACCATATATTCTTAATACCTTCCACAGAGCATCTCTATCAACTCTATCATATGCCTTCTCCAGATCCATAAATGCTACATACAAATCCATTTGCTTTTCTAAGTATTTCTCACATACATTCTTCAAAGCAAACACCTGATCCACACATCCTCTACCACTTCTGAAACCACACTGCTCTTCCCCAATCTGATGCTCTGTACATGCCTTCACCCTCTCAATCAATACCCTCCCATATAATTTACCAGGAATACTCAACAAACTTATACCTCTGTAATTTGAGCACTCACTCTTATCTCCTTTGCCTTTGTACAATGGCACTATGCACGCATTCCGCCAATCCTCAGGCACCTCACCATGAGTCATACATACATAAATAACATTACCAACCAGTCAACAATACAGTCACCCCCTTTTTTAATAAATTCCACTGCAATACCATCCAAACCTGCTGCCTTGCCGGCTTTCATCTTCAGCAATATATATATATATATATATATATATATATATATATATATATATATATATATATATATATATATATATATATATATATATATATTCATTTATTTTGCTTTGTCGCTGTCTCCCGGGTTAGCGAGGTAGCGCAAGGAAACAGACGAAAGAATGGCCCAACCCGCCCACATACACATGTATATACATACATGTCCACACACGCAAATATACATACCTATACATCTCAATGTACACATATATATACACACACAGACATATACATATATACACATGTACATAATTCATACTGTCTGTCTTTATTTGTTCCCATCGCCACCTCGCCACACATGGAACAACAACCCCCTCCCCCCTCATGTGTGCGAGGTAGCGCTAGGAAAAGACACCAAAGGCCCCATTCGTTCACACTCAGTCTCTAGCTGTCATGTAATAATGCACCGAAACCACAGCTCCTTTTCCACATCCAGGCCCCACACAACTTTCCATGGTTTACCCCAGATGCTTCACATGCCCTGGTTCAATCCATTGACAGCACGTCGACCCCAGTAAACCACATCGTTCCAATTCACTCTAGTCCTTGCACGCCTTTCACCCTCCTGCATGTTCAGGTCCCGATCACTCAAAATCTTTTTCACTCCATCTTTCCACCTCCAATTTGGTCTCCCACTTCTCCTCGTTTCCTCCACCTCTGACACATATATCCTCTTGGTCAATCTTTCCTCACTCATTCTCTCCATGTGGCCAAACCATTTCAAAACACCCTCTTCTGCTCTCTCAACCACACTCTTTTTATTTCCACACATCTCTCTTACCTTTACATTACTTACTCGATCAAACCACCTCACACCACATATTGTCCTCAAACATCTCATTTCCAGCACATCCACCATCCTGCGCACAACTCTATCCATAGCCCACGCCTCGCAACCATACAACATTGTTGGAACCACTATTCCTTCAAACATACCCATTTTTGCTTTCCGAGATAATGTTCTCGACTTCCAAACATTCTTCAAGGCTCCAAGAATTTTCGCCCCCTCCCCCACCCTATGATTCACTTCCGCTTCCGTGGTTCCATCCGCTGCCAGATCCACTCCTAGATATCTAAAACACTTTACTCCTCCTATATATATATATATATATATATATATATATATATATATATATATATATATATATATATATATATATATATATATATATATATATATTCCTATGAGTCCATGGGGAAAATGAGACACAATAAGTTCCCAAGAGCACTTTCATGTAATAATCACATCATCATGGGAGATACAAGAGAGAAATATAAGTCAGTTAATCCTAGCTTCGTCTCTTCGATGTATATCAAATGACTTATATTTCGCCTTATCCCGCGTTAGCGAGGTAGCGTTAAGAACGGAGGAGTGAGCCTTAGAGGGTATATCCTTACTTGGCCCAGCTCTCCGTTCCTTTTTTTGGAAAATCATAAACGGGAGGGGAGGATTTCAAGCCCCCCGCTCCCTTCCCTTTTGGTCGCCTTCTACGACACGCAGGGAATACGTGGGAAGTATCCTTTCTAACCTACCCCCAAGGATGATATATATATATATATATATATATATATATATATATATATATATATATATATATATATATATATATATATATATATATATATATATATATTAGAGTGAATTGGAACGATGTGGTATACCGGGGTCGACGTGCTGTTAATGAACTGAAACGGCATGTGAAACATCTGGGGTAGACCATGGAAAGTTTTGTGGGGCCTGGATGTGGAAAGGGAGCTGTGGTTTCAGTGCATTATACATGACAGCTAGAGACTGAGTGTGAACGAATGTGGCCTTTGTTGCCTTTTCAAAGTAGCGCTACCTCGCGCACATGCGGGGGGAGGAGGTTATCATTTCATGTGTGGCGGCGTGGCGACGGGAATGTGTAAGGGCAGACAGTATGGATTATGTACATGAGTATATATGTATATGTCTGTGTGTATATATATGTATACGTTGAGATGTATAGGTATGTATATGTGCCGTGTGTGGACCTGTATGTATATACAAGTATATGTGGGTGGGTTGGGCCATTTCCTTGCGCTACCTCGCAAACGCGTGAGACAGCGACAAAGTATAATAAATAAATAAATAAATAAATAAATATATATATATATATATATATATATATATATATACATATATATATATATATATATATATATATATATATATATATATATATATATATATATATATATATATAATAGAATTTATCAATTTCGTATATTTCATCATTCAAATTCAGAGATCTTATATTTCTAACAATACGAGATTCAATTATCAGCCTTTCCGTGCAGGATGTGGATAGATAGGTATTTTGGAAAAGATCCCATGGTAATGTATGACCATGGTGTTTCATGGTGTTTGAACAGGATTCACATCTTGTTCAAACAATATACTTAAGATGACTGATTCTTTCCTATAGGGCAAGACTGATAATTGAATCTTGCATTATTAGAAACGTAAAAGCAACCGTAATATCACAGAGACGTGGACATACAAGAGAAAACGTTGTAAAGTAGTACATAACCCTTTCCAATTTCAAGAGGAGCCCATATTTTGGATAAATTCTCACAAATAACGCAAACTCATCAGGAATAAAGTTTGGCGATATGGTAAAAGCATAACAGACAAGAGATACCGTCAACGAACAGAGCGTAGTATACGAGATCCCGTGTGGTGGATGTCCTGCTGTTTATTATGGTGAGTTGGGACGTGGTTGCAGAGGAGACTCTGAGCAGAGAACGGAGGAGGTAAGTCTACATCAAACTTCCAGCTCCCTTGTCCTTCACACACACGAATGCGGACTTGTTGAAATGGCAAGAAGTCAGGATAATCCACAAAGTCTTGGACAGTGGGGAGAAAAAAAAAAAAAAGCAGGTGAGGCTGCATGTATAACAACGACAGAGAGGATACCTCTGCTTGTCAAAAGCGGCGGGAAAACTAGTGACGTCATCGAAGGAGAGACAGTAGTCGATATCAGCTTGTTAGGGGGAGACCCGTATAGACTCCCCGCCAGATAAAAGTTTGCTCTCGATTTGGGCAATGTATTTTTCTCTGATGTTGTTCGTCTGTGTGAACAAGGCTTTACGACGACGAAACGTAACAAGGTAAAACTCCAGCTCCATTCCGTGTTTTCCTACCACCCTGATCCTCTCTCTCTCTCTCTCTCTCTCTCTCTCTCTCTCTCTCTCTCTCTCTCTCTCTCTCTCTCTCTCTCTCTCTCTCTCTCTCTCTCCATTTACCCACACACACACACACACACACACACACACACACACAAGAGGTAGAGTATTGTGAGGAATATTACACCCTTGGCCCACTAAACTGAGGAAAGACTCCTACATGCCTCAGGAAAACTAAGATTTCATGTTATGTGTATTTGCTTTTTCAAACACCTTTCCCTATATAGTGTGTGGTTGTCACACGTCCTTGAAAACGACGTGTGAGCGGGATTGCAATTTAGTACGGGCAACGGGCCGTTCGTATTCCCGGCCTTCCTGGGAACTACTGCCACAAGATGCGCATATCCTGGAAAGACCATTGGTTATTTCACTCGTTCAGTTAATGTGGCCGTATTGATGACGGCGTAAGCACGTAAGATACGTAGAACTTAACCTTCAGTAAAAACTGGGCAGATGATACCCTCGGAGGCAGCATTAGGCACACAAATTTGAAGACTGAAACAGGAGAGGAGTAGGGAAATACCTCAATTTTTCTGAACCCACGTTATCTTGACACCATGACGCTCAGTCAACTCTGACATTAGCGTCTCATTAGTCTACCTGAGGTGCTTCACGAGATAAGATAACTCCATAGGGAAGGACACAGAGACCCCGAGGCGAAGCATACAGTTAAGAAGAGTGCACCTCTGCCTTAAGACTCCCCCAACTCTCCCTCCCCATGTTTGACTGCTTATTGATCTTGGGACCAGTTCTGTAATCTGAAACTATGACCCGAGAGGGGTATCATGTAAGTTACGTTCAGTGATAGGTGTGCCATCTGGCGAACATGTTATCATAAACCTTTTGGTATGAGTCTGGTACATAAGCCCTGAGAAACAGCCATGGAGCGAATACTCCAGAATGACGACGTCTTTCTTGAGTCTGAGGCAATTACGGTACCATGGTCGCCATCAATGGACGAGAATCCTGAGAAATTTCCGACTATCGGGCGAGGGTCGTAAACAGGAAGCGGTAGATTTTCTATTTTTAGTCCTCCTGTTCCTTACATCTCATCAAAGGGAAGGATCCATCCCCTCCTGCCAGGCGTGGCTCACCTCTGCACTGAGACGTTGGGGGATCAGCAGCTTACAGGGATGGCACTGCCGTCCTTTATGGGGGACACACACACACACACACACTGATCACAAGGTCGATCTGTCCCTCCCAACGTCGACTTACCACCATTATTCCAGACTTGGATATATGACCAGAAATCACCGACGACTGGTCTTTCATCTCTTCCCTTCACTGGTTTAGGTTAGTTCTTCGTTCGGCTCCTTGCCCATAGCCAACATGGCATGGCTAACCCTTTAAGAGCTGCCCATAAAGTACAGTGTCTTACGAATAACCACCACAAGAAGGTGGCTATCCTCACGGAGGGTTGAGGACAGGAATATGACACTACTGGGACCGGCCCGGCCATTGGGTAACAACCAAAATCCCCTTCAACTTGTTACTGAAGCCTTGAATCACCCTCGTAACACTTTCCCATGAAGCCTCGAGCTACCGTGCATTCCTCGAAACAATGCCCCTTGAACTACTGAAAGTCTATCCAGTATAACCTTAGAAGTCTGTGAATATCAGTTTGGGGGGTCAGATTCTGCTTTCAAAGAACACACACACACACACACACACACACACACACACACACACACACACACACACACACACACACAAACACACACACGCACGAACGCGCGCGCACACACACACACACACACACACACACACACACACACACACACACACACACACACACATACAAGCACACACACACACACACACACACACACACACACACACACACACATATTTGACAGGAGAGAGAGAATTCAAATGGCAAAAAGGTGAGAGCAAATGACGCAAGGGGAGTGGGGGAAGAATGGGATGTATTTAGGGAAAAAGTCATGGCTTGCGCAAAAGATGCTTGTGGCATGAGAAGCGTGGGAGGTGGGCAGATTAAAAAGGGTACTGAATGGTGGGATGAAAAAGTAAGATTGTTAGTAAAAGAGAAGTAAGAGGCGTTTAGACGATTTTTGCAGGGATGTAGTGCAAATGACTGGGAGATGTATAAAAGAAAGAGGCAGGAGGTCAAGAGAAAGGTACAAGTGGTGAGAAAGAAGGCAAATGAAAGTTGGGGTGAGAGTGTATCACTAAATTTTAGGGATAATAAAAAGATGTTTTGGAAGGAGGTAAATAACTTGAGTAAGACAAGAGAACAAAGTGACGATGTGATGAAGTGAGAAGATGGAATGAATATTTCGAAGGTTTGTTGAATGTGTTTGATGATAGTGTGGCAGATAGAGGGTGTTTTGGTCAGGTGATGTGCAATGGGAGAGGGTCAGGAAGAATGGTTTGGTAAACACAGAAGAGGTAGTGAAAGCTTTGCAGAAGATGAAAGCCGGCAAGGCGGCGGGTTTGGATGATATTCCAGTGGAATTTAAATAAAAAAAAGGGGGTGACTGTATTGTTGACTGGTTGGTAAGGATATTCAGGGTATGTATGGATCATGGTGAAGTGCCTGGGGATTGGCGGATAGTGCCACTGTGCAAAGGCAAAGGGAATAAAGGTGACTGTTCAAATTACAGAGGCATAAGTTTGTCGAGTATTCCTAGGAAATTATACGGAAGGGTATTCACTGAAAAGGTAAAGGCATGTACAGAGCATCAGACTGGGGAAGAGCAGTGTGCTTTTAGAAGTGGTAGAGGATGTAAGGATCAGGTATTTGCTTTAAAGAAGGTATGCGAGAAGTAGCATTTATGGATTTGAAGAAGGCATATGATGGGGTTAATAAATATGTTTTGTGGAAGGTTTTAAGAGTATATGGTGTGGGAGGCAAGTTGCTAGAAGCAGTGAAAAGTTATTACAAAGGATATAAGGCATGGGTACGAGTAAGAAGAGAGGAAATTGGTTCCCAGTGAATGTCGGTTTGCGGCAGGGGTGCGTGATGTTTCCATGGTTGTTTAATTTGTTGATGGATGGGGTGGTTAGGGAGGTGAATGCAAGAGTTTTAGAGAGGGGCAAATATGAAGTCTCTTGTGGATGAGAGGGCTTGGGAAGTGCGTCAGGTGTTGTTCGCTGATGATACAGCGCTGGTGGCTGATTCGGGTGAGAAACTACAGAAGCTGGTGACTGAGTTTGGTAGTGTGTGAAAGAAGAAGGTTGAGAGTGAATGTGAATATGGGCAAGGTTATTAGATTCACTAGAGTTGAGGGACAAGTTAATTGGGAGGTATGTTTGAATGGAGAAAAATTGGAGGAAGTGAAGTATTTTAGATATCTGGGAGTGGACTTAGCAGCGGATGGAATCATGGAAGCGGAAGTAAGTCACAGTGTGGGGTTGGAAGCGAAGGTTCTGGGAGCTTTGAAGAATGTGTGGAAGGCGAGAACGTTATCTCTGAGAGCAAAAAATGTGTATGTTTTTGAAGGAATAGTAGTTCCAACAATGTTATATGGTTGCGAGGCATGGGCTATGGATAGGGTTGTGTAGAGGAAGGTGGAAGTGTTGGAAATAAAATGAATGAGGAAAATATGTGGTGTGAGGTGCTTTCATCGAGTAAGTAATGAAAGGGTAAGAGAGATTTTTGGTAATAAAAAGAGTGTAGTTGAGAGAGCAAAGGAGAGTGTGTTGAAATGGTTTGGACACATGGAGAGAATGAGCGACGAAAGATTGACAAAGAGGATATATATGTCAGGTGGAGAGAACAAGACATGGCACATCATTTGGACACATGGAGAGAATGAGCGACGAAAGATTGACAAAGAGGATATATATGTCAGGTGGAGAGAACAAGACATGGCACATCGTTCCAATTCACTCTGTTCCTTGCACGCCGTACACCCTCCTGTATGTTCAGGCCTCGATCACTCAAAATCTTTTTCACTCCATCCTTCCACATCCAATTTGGTCTCCCGCTTCTCCTTCTTCCCTCCAACTCTGACACATATATCCACTTCGTCAATCTTTCTTCACTCATTCTCTCCAAGTGTTCAAACCCTTTCAACACACCTTCTGCTCTTTCAACCACGCTCTTTTTCTTACCTCGCATCTCTCTCACGCTTTCATCACTTACTCGATCAAACCACCTCACACAACAAATTGTCCTCAAACATTTCATTTCCAACACATCCACCCTCCTCCGCACAACCCTTTCTATAGCCCATGCCTTGTAACCATATAACATTGTTGGAACCACTATTCCTTCAAACATACGCATTTTTGCTCTCAGAGATAACGCTCTCGCCTTCCACACATTCCTCAACGCTCCCAGAACCTTCGCCCCCTCCCCCTCCCTGTGACTCACTTCCGCTTCCATGGTTCTATCCACTGCTAAGTCCACTCCCAGATATCTAAAACACTTCATTTCCTCCAGTTTTTCTACATTCAAACTTACCTTCCAATTAACTTGCCCATCAATCCTACTGAACCTAATAACCTTGTTCTTATTCACATTTACTCTCAACATTCTTCTTTCACACACTTTACCAAACTCAGTCACTAGCTTCTGCAGTTTGTCACACGAATCAGCCACCAGCGCTGTATCATCAGCGAACAACAACTGACTCACTTCCTAAACCCTCTCATCCACAACAGACTGCATACATGCCCCTCTCTCCAAAACTCTTGCATTCACCTCCCTAACAACCCCATCCATAAACAAATTAAACAACCATGGAGACATCACGCACCCCAACCGCAAACCTACATTCACTGGGAACCAATCACTTTCCTCTCTTCCTACTCGTACACATGCCGTATATCCTTTGTATAAAAAAAACAAAAAAACTTTTCACTGCCTTTAGCAGCTTACCTCCCACACCATATACTCTTAAAACTTTCCACAAAACATCTCTATCAACCCTATCATACGCCTTCTCCAGATCCATAAATGCTACATACAAATCCATTTGTGTTTCTAAGTATTTCTCACATACATTCTCTAAAGCAAACGCCTGATCCACGCATCCTCTACCACTTCTGAAACCACACTGCTCTTCCCTCATCTGATGCTCTGTACACGCCGTTACCCTCTCAACCAATAACCTCCCATATAATTTCCCAGGAATACCTCAACAAACTTATGCCTCTGTAATTTGAACGCTCATCTTTATCCCCTCTGCCTTTGTACAATGGCACTATGCAAGCATTCCGCCAATCCTCAGGCACTATACCATGATCCATACATACACTGAATATCATTACCAACCAATCAACAACACAATTACCCCATTTTTTAATAAATTCCACTACAGTACCATCCAAACCCGCCGCCTTACCGGCTTTGATCTTCCGCAAAGCTTTCACTACCTCTTCTCTGTTTACCAAACCATTCTCCCAGCCCATCTCACTTCAAACACCACCCCGATCAAAACACCCTATATCTGCCACTCTATCATCAAACACATTCAACAAACCTTCAAAATAATCACTCAATCTCCTCACTTCATCACTACTCGTTATTACCCCCCCTTTTGCCCCCTTCACCGATCCTCCCATTTCTTCTTTTGTCTTACGCACGTTGTTTACCTCTATCCAAAACATCTTTTTATTCTTCCTATAATTTAATGATATTCTTTCACCCCAACTCTCATTTGCCCTCTTTTTCACCTCTTGCACCTTTCTGTTGACCTCCTGCCGCTTTCTTTCGTACATCTCCCAGTCACTTGCACTACTTCCATGCAAAAATCATCCAACGCCTCTCTCTCTTCTCTTTCACTAACAATCTTACTTCATCTTACCACTCACTACCCCTTCTAGTCTGCCCACCTCCCAACTCATGCTACAAGCATCTTTTGCGCAAGCAATCACTGCTTCCTTAAGTACATCCCATTCTTCCCCCACTCCCCTTACGTCATTTGCTCTCACCTTTTGCCATTCTGCGCTCAATCTCTCCCGGTACTTCCTCACACAAGTCTCCCTTCCAAGCTCACTTACTTTCACCACTCTCTTCTCCCCGACATTTTCTCTTCTTTTCTGAAACCCTCTACAAAAATTCACCTTCGCCTCCCAAAAATAGTGATCTGACATCCCTCCAGTTGCCCCTCTCAGCACATTAACATCAAAAAGTCTCTTTTACACGCCTATCACTCAACACGTAATCCAATAACGCCCCCTGGCCATCTCTCCTACTCACATACGAATATTCATGTATATCTCTTTTTAAACCAGGTATTCCCAATTACTAGTCTTTTGTCAGCACACAAATCCACAAGCTCTTCACCATTTCTTTTTACATCACTGAACACCCCATGTACACCAATTATACCCTTAACTGCCACATTACTCACGTTTGCATTCAAATCACCCATCACTATAACCCCGTCTCGTGCATCAAAGCTGCTAACACACTCACTCAGCTGCTCCCAAAACACTTGCCTCTCATGATCTTTCTTCTCATGCCCAGGTGCATATGCACCAATAATCACCCATCTCTCTCCATCCACTTTCACTTTTTTCCATATCAACCTAGACTTTACTTTCTTACACTGCATCACATACTCCCACAACTCCTGCTTCAGGAGTAGTGCTACTCCTTCCTTTGCTCTTGTCCTCTCACCAATCCCTGACTTTACTCCCAAGACTTTCCCAAACCACTCTTCCCCTTTACCCTTGAGCTTCGTTTCACTCAGAGCCAAAATATCCAAGTTCCTTTCCTCAAACATACTACCTATCTCTCCTTTTTCTCATCTTGATTACATCTACACACATTTAGAAACCCCAGTCCGAGCCTTCCAGGAGGATGCGCACTTCCCGCATGACTCCTGTTTCCCCTTTTAGAAATTTAGATACAAGGAGGGAGGGGGGTTATATATACTCTTCCGTTTTTTTTTCCTAGAAATCTGTGGCTTGGTAGGTTCAGGATAAAAACAAATGCATCGGTGGTCGTGCTGAAATATTTCAACCTCTCATAAGTCAAACTGTCAGACGTCCTGAACAAAAATAGTTTGTGTCGGACAGGAGGAAAGACAGACTGAGGGATGAATGAGAGGAAGAAATGCACTCCCGAAAAAAAAAATGGTGAAATATGAAAATGTAGTCAGTATTTAACCTACCAACAAGACAGAATATTCTTTTCGATAAAGAAATATACCTGGCTTTCATCTATTCCAGCATCTTAAAATTTCATTCCTTTCCCTCCTAGTGGTTCGCATCCTTTATCTTTCATCTTGCTCCAGTTATTTTTCAATCTTCTCTGTTATGAGTATTATTCTTCTTTTCACTTCTCACTTCTTTAGTCAACGTTTTTTACTTCCCCTTCTCGGTCGGTCATGTCCTTATGATGCCCCCAGTATTCCTGCGGGCTTTCAAGACGTTTTACCTCAGCAAAAAAATAAAAGAAATGCATCTCTGACGATTTTCTCCTGCCTCTGTTCCTTACCACTTATATTTTCTTTTTACCCCACAGTCGTTCATAGCCATAAAAGATTTCCAGTATTTACTTAGGCTCCCTGGAATAGAGCTGCCTTAAGAGCAAAGAATTGTTCTCTTTCCCTTACTCCCGCTCTCTCTCTCTCTCTCTCTCTCTCTCTCTCTCTCTCTCTCTCTCTCTCTCTCTCTCTCTCTCTCTCTCCATCATCCTCCAGCAGTCCATAGCTTCATAATGCTTCCATTATCCACACTGACTCCCAGGAGGTCTGCGTCACGAGGAAAACGCAAACAGTCTAAGTAAAAAGTCAACAGTCGTAATGATAGCGCCCGGGAGGGAGAAAGTCTCCTTTGTTGCGGCTATATGGAGGCAGCCTCGGGCCCAATCAGAGATCAGATAGGGTCCTCAGAGGAGACTAGTTTTGGAATCAAGCAGAAAACAGTGGAGACCTGACCTGCTAGGGGTCCACATGGGGAAGAAGTAGGGGACCCAGTGGGAGCAAGCGGGGATCCGATGTGAGAAAAGTAGGGGAAAGGGAGATCGAGATGGCGACCACCCAAGGGATGGGACAAAAAATGACTGAGATTCTATGTGGAGTCGACTGTGAGGATCCAGGTGGCAACCATATGAAGGAGGCATGGGAAAACCAGCTGAGAGTGTGCTTGGTAACAATCTAGAGGATTCAAGTGGAGGCAAAGTGGAAGGTGGTTCAAACAAAGATCAGCTGGAGTCTATAACGAATCCAGATAGGCATCGAAATTGTACTTCAGCGTCGGCCTAAGTAAGATCAGTTGACAAGGAATTAGAAGGCTTAAGGTTTCAAAGGACCAGATTGTGTCGAAAATGGAGACCCATTTAAGATTCAAGTTAAATCAAGCAAAGACTAAGTACAAACCAGTAGAAACCAGCTGGGATGATGCAAACGGAGACCAGCTGGGATTCAAGCGGACACCAGATAAGATGCAACAAAAGATAACGTTGGGGTATAAAGTGAGACCTGGCTGGATCCAAGTGGAGACCAGGAAGCGTCTTTTGGACGCCAGATGGACCCCACGTCGAAAGCAGATACGATTCCAGGGGACACTAAATAGATAGGAAGTGGAGATAAGAAGGGTTCTAAAGTAACATCACTTTAGAATCTAAGTGGAGGCAAACTAAAATTTGACTAAAGACTAGCTGCAGTTACGTGTAGGGATGAACGTGGTCACAAGCTGAGAAGTAGTTGGAATAAACTTGAAAGGAGGCTGGAGTTTTAAAGCAGCCGCCCAGGGTGGTACTACAGTTCTGACTGAGGAGCTTTAGAGTGGTGGCCGGAACCATCTTACACCCTCCATGTTGGGTTGTTGGTCTTATTTGCTGTCAAAACGGGATTACTAGGCTAGTCCTGTCATCTTCTCCGTACAAGCACCATATACCTACTCAAAACTTGCCTATTTTTTCACATAAATACTCTTGTTAACTCCTGTCCTCTCAAACATTCTTAAATATTGTCACGAAAGAGTCCAACAAATATACGGCCCCTAGTCCCCAGCATCATGAAGTGCTAAGAATCTTCGGGTTTCCGCCTGACTCTACTGCCAATGAGAAGGAGGGCTCTGACAGCAGTACTACCTGACCCTCCACGACCTTTCCCTATCTGTTCGACCTTCCTCTTTTTCTCTTCACTATACCAACATTCGTGGTCTCTCTGGTAACGTCTCCTCTGTTGAACACTATCTGTTTAGTACTTCTCCTAATATCTTACCTTACTTCTCTGTGAGATGCAGTAGTTTAATGATGTTCTCACTAGTCCATTTTTCATCAACTATAATCTCTACTCAAGATGCTTATTCCAACATCAACACACCTGTTGCACGCCTCAAGGAACTTAAGTCCCCAACCTTTGATGTTATGTGGCTTAAGGTCTGTCTCCCAATTACCACACTTTTCCTGTTTCGCCCACTGCTCTCTCAATTCTATAAATTCTATATCTTCCTTCGACTGTCCTAATTCCTCCTATACGGATGGTGGAGGGACTGAAGCCCTCACTTTCTCCATTCTCAATGATTCAAAGCAAACTGTCTCCCACCCTACCCATATTCCTGACCACTGTGACCATTCTCCTAATATTCTGGATCTGTTTTTCACTCTAGTCCATCCCGCTGTAAGTACACTAACTGATTAACATGATCAAACTCTCATAAATGTATCTATCTTAACGGCACCTTTCCCTCCGGCAGATCCTTCTAAGCGTAAATACTGTCAGCTCAACAAAGCTAACTGGAATAGCTTACGTCACTTCTTTTCTGACTTTCCTTGAGTAAATTACAATCTCTTATGTGGTGATGCTTCTGTCTCCGCCAGTCGCACGGCATAGGTTATTGTTGTGGGAATCGAAGCATTTACCCCATCTTCCTCCAAGACGACCTCTTCATCCAATCTACCGTTCTACCGTTCCTTTTATGAGGCCATTTACACAAGGGATCAGATACATCGGGTATGGAAAGACTCTCCTGGTTCCTAATTAGCTTTCATCACTGCCCGTAATCATTGCAAGCACGTTATCCGTCAGTTAGACCGTTCCTTTCTTTAAAGGAGTTGCGATAACCTCTCCTCGTCATCCACTAATTGGCCCCTCTGGTCTTTAGCTTAGGGCATCTCTAACAACTGTTGTCGCTCTTCCTTTCCTTAACTTTACCGTTCTGACGTTACTATAGCTGTCTCTCCTATAGACAAAGCAACTCTCTATGGTTCCTGTTTTTCCTTTAACTCCATCTGATGCTTCTGTTACTAATCCCATGCCCTTCCCTGTAATCTCTTTTGAGACTGTCTGAGATGCGCTTCTTTCTTTGGACACAAGCAAGGCTTATGGTCCTGCTGGCTAACTTCCAAACTTGACTCTGTTGCCCTAAACCGCAATGTTTGTTCACTTTCCCTCTTCTATAGGTCTTACTTTGGTTTTTGCTACCTAGAGCGAGCTTCTTGTGTGTCCCCATCCTTAGCTAGACCACGCAATATTCGGCAAGTTATTGCGTCACTTGATTAATGTGTGGCCGCTGGCAACTCAAGGGTGGGCCGTTTTGATAACTGTTTCCTTCCCTACACCTCGAAGCTTTAGCACTCTCCACCTTCTCATGTATTTCCCAGTGACTATGACCTGGCACATCTTAAAAGACAGGTTTTCACTTCCTCCAAAATTCGTAAATACTTTCCCTTGTCTTTTCTTTCACCGTTTCATATTTCTCTCTACATTTCAATTAAGGTTCGGCCTTGTTGTGGACTTTTGTCTGTGACTGGAGCCTTTAACATTAAAAGAAATGATTAGGTACTTTAGATCATTATATCTATGTCGAATATATGTTTCAGTCTTATCTGAAAAAAAAAGGGGGCAAAAGGATGGCAAATCCGCTGTTCAGTTCTGATCACCTAACTCAATTAAATACACAGGAAAACTAGAACGAATACAAAATCAAAATCAGCAAAGCTCCTTTCGTCATTTAGAAAAAAAAAATTTACGAAGAAATACTAAGAGGTCTGAGATGATTCCCTTCTAAAACAGCATAGACTCTGGGAGGTCTGACAGAACTTTTGAAAATACTTAAATGTTGAATAGGAAGAACGGGATGACCTTGAACCGAAGGAAACAGAATACAGATGTAGGTAAATGTTTCATCAACAGAGTAACAGAATGTCAGTATAAAGTGCTGTCAGGTGTTGTCAAAGTTAAGACTGTCAGTATCTTTGGAAACGGAGACACTTTTTTTTTCAAAAATGTTTTCTAAGTAAACAAGATTCAAGGACCATATCAAGCTTGTTTGATGAAAACATGAACACATTTCAATTTCTTTTTCCTTCCTGGAGGAGTGGTTGACGGCCTTCCCTAGAATATCCGTCAGACGTAATCATAATAGAATAATTTCCCATCATCCTTTTTATAACATTTTCATGTCAGTATATTTCCTCCGTACAACATGGTATTCCTTCAAAACCATCTTGTCGCATTAGGTGCCAGTGGAGGTTTTGGTTTGGGGATCTTTCTACAGTATTTTCCTGTCTCCTTCTATTTAGATTAGAATTCCAGGTCATCATTGCAATTCTCTCGGAAAGAAGCTCGTCAAAGACGATCAGTCCCTCTGTTATGTCTTTTTCACGCACCCCACCGTTCTACACGCCTCTCCTTCCATATCCATATCGGCGTTCGCCTTAAATCCCTATCATAATTTTGTCCTCAGTACACCCACCCTACCCACTTAACTTTAACCTACATGTTGTCACGCTGTCTTCCCTTTTACAATTCCGATCCCTTTATAGATTCCGTCCTTCACCTAATCATATGGGCGTCTCCGTAACTATATTGTCTTTAAAATCAGTTGTCATTACGATCTCTGCCTTTAACTCGACCAATATGGGATACTCTCTCTCTCTCTCTCTCTCTCTCTCTCTCTCTCTCTCTCTCTCTCTCTCTCTCTCTCTCTCTCTCTCTCTCTCTCTCTGTTTTTCCTGCGATTAATTAGAGTCAAGTTGGCGAGAAAACTTACGTTTCTTCCCGAGTGAGAGCACTTTCAAGTTCGACCTACTGTAGATTCTGAAAAAGCTGACAGGGAAAGGTCTGGTTTTAATGGAATATATTTTGTACATTTCTGTTCCATACAAAACTGGTAACAAAATTTTCTTCTGAAAGTATCATAAGAAGATGAGACATCAAAAAGGTTGATGAAACTCCATTACAAGATTAAGAAGCTTTTTCAATTGTTTCTTTGACTAGAGATGAATAATATACAAGTTTCCTGAGAAGAACATAAGGGAAACTAACGGGACACACAAACAAAAGAGGATCAGAGTTTTGGGAAGCCTTTAATTCTCTTAGGAAAATATAAATAATGTATTCTGATGCATGGACTGAAGCTGAAACAAACTGGGTTTATTCTTACGTGACACAGACTCTCTGTAGGGATGGTTCGTACGTAGTAGTTCGTGTGGGCTTCACAGCAAACACGCCATTCATAACTCCAAACTGATTGCAGGAGATTTATGGACTCCCGTGGTGTAGCGGGTAGCGTTCCTGACCGTGGCACATTCACGGGCCAGCTAGGGTCAGCGCATAGGTTCGAGTCCTGGTTACGACGGTCAAGGAAGCTGCTCATCCACCTCGGGGATTGGTCGATAGAATGGGTACCTGGCTCAGACTATATATATATATATATACATATATATCGTTAATGGGATGGCCTTGATTAGGGCCTCAACTGCCCGTTCCATCTCAGCTAACAATATAGATAAGTCTTAGAAATGCCTTTCACATGCGTCCAAACAACAGTAAAACATAAACGGAGAGAAAAGCACAAATTTACAAGATACATTTGAGACGATTTGACTCAAAGTTGGAACGGGAAACAGACTTACCAGATTATCATTAAGTACTTCACACTTTTTTCTTTACATCTACGCCATTTCCCGCACAAGCGAGACAGCGTCAAAACAGATGACTGAGCCGGGGGGGGGGGGGGGGGGGGGGGGGGGGGTATGTTCTTCAATTAGATGATATGTCTCAAGGTTGGAGCGGAAAAGTGAAATGCCAAATTATCATTATGTTCTTCAACGTGACGATATATCTCTCAGCCTGAACTGTCTCTTGTCATAGTTCAGATATAAATCAGGTCATTTTTGCATTGAGAAATAAAACACAGGATGGCTTTTAAACTTCCTTCAAGCTGTGGTAATCTAAGAGGGCATTTCACCAAAACACAAGTTAAAAATCCATGTAGATGTTTCGCCACGCTTGCGCATAATGAAGTCACCAGACAATCATATCGAGACAATCATATCGAGAGAGAGAGAGAGAGAGAGAGAGAGAGAGAGAGAGAGAGAGAGAGAGAGAGAGAGAGAGAGAGAGAGAGAGAGAGAGAGAGAGAGAGAGAGAGAGAGAGAGAGAGAGAGAGAGAGAGAGAGAGAGAGAAAACAATCTTAGAAATGCAAATACATGTAACGCCCAAATGCGTAACACGCAAGTTAGGCAAGGGGTGAGACTGTTAAGGAATTAGAACTACATTTAGAATCGAACCTCACGTCCTTATACCCAAGTCTTCTATTGGTGTCGTTTACATGTTGGTCATCAAGAACTATTTCTTGATTACGACCATGATGCTCTTGAACAATGAATGCGACCGTCCTTTACGACACATCATCGATATCTGACTGGTAAAACAACATGATACTTATAATCACATACAAATTTTGCAACCTTATATGTGTACATGCCTATTCTTTCATTCTTTTTTCTAATTTTTCGTTTCAAATTACGCTGATAGCCGTTGATGAAAATGAATATTGATAGGCTCACTTGACACAACTATCAAGTGAAGAAGGACTTGCAAAATACTGCATTTCTGGCACGATGTTTGGTCACCCCAACTACGTAATGTAGAGATACGACCCTGAGCTGTAGGACTTGATGGGAGCTTAAACAAGTGGTGGCTCTGGAATAACTTGCACTTTGTTACTGACAAGGATCTCATCCAACTCTTTAAACTGGCGTTGCCTTCGGCTCCATAATTATGCGCCTGCTGCAAGAACAGCCTCCCTAAAGTGCCATCAAGAGGTTCGGGTCCAAAGCTATTAGGCGGCTTGCGAAGCTGCTGTGCCATGTTTCTAACTCAAACCCTCCTCAACTATCAAATCCTGCAAAGCAACGGTGCATGAGGCCGTCAAAGAGAAATGGAGGACGAAATATAAGCCAAAAGATAAGTTTGAGGTGACAGAAAAATGGAATGTTCAGACGTTCACACTACTGGATAAAGTAAAGAATATAGGAAACCGACAGAGAACTGCAATGTGAAGAAAAAGCCAAGTGAATCCAACAACTAAAGGCGACAGGTTGAAGGAGGATGTCTTCTGAATTCCTCCACAGTTCTCCCGTATATTTGAGGTACGTTTTCTGGGACAGAATTGCGTCTACGAAGGAGCCAGAAACCGTCATGTGAATTCCCTACGACAGATAATGAGCACAACACAGAAAAGACACGTGGACTGTAAGTCAACACTTAAAGAAAACTAAGGTTGATTCTATGAACAAATCGTGATGAAACAGTAACTAAAACATGGGTTTAAAAATCATAACGACACTGATAAAAGCAAAAATGATGGAGCTGAAAATAAATATGAAATAGCCATAAAGCTCAAGGTTCTATCAACTGTCTGAGAATTCAGTCTGAATATGATAATGAAATGATGCAAGACAAGGATTTTGCTGCACATTTTGAATCTAACAAAAACTGGAGATGCAAAGCACTTTACTCCTAATCTGAAAACTTACGTCATTATGAAACAAGACACCATCTTTACATTCCGAGAACATAAGGAAAGAACTAATTACCTTTCCAATTCCTGGTTAAATCCCATAACACCGGCTCAGACTAGACAAAATGAGTAAATCATAAGAAAAAGGAAGAAATTTCGTTCCTTTACCAGAGTTTATAATCTTCCAAACCTTCTGACTGACACTGCCACTTGTTAACAAGAGTCATTAGATGCGAGAGTTTATCGAACTAAGCGGAACAGTTGCAGGAGATTGTATACAGATAAATGAATGTTAATACCCTGGTGGTACATGTGATTTAACTTTGTTGTCAAAGTTGATACGTCTCTATACCAGATATCAGTTGGAATATGGTTCACAGAACAGCCTCAGAGTGTCTAAATATTCTACTCTTGATCTCCGGAACTTCACGGATGATTTTGATGTTGACGAAGCCATATTTATGTGAACATTTTAAATATCTTATCTTTGACTGGACTCACCTCCCTTACTCATATGAAATTTCGCAGGGTATCTTAGCTTCGACGTTTGTAGGAAGGCGTAAATGAACGTATTTTAGGTTGTTGAATGATTTCAAAGCCCATTTACCGACTAGTGTGTGTTAACGTGATATAATTTTTCCTAGGCAGAATATCATAGGTATTTTCCATCCAAAATGATGAATACTTCCATGTATGTGGCTGGAAGATGGTTAACAAGGAAGTTGGCTCATGTCTCCAGACACACCTAGATGGGTTGATTTGTTTTTCTGTTACAAATCATTGTTCTATGAGAATCAGCTGTAAAATATGTTTTATGACAGAAATTCTTGTCTTGACTTGCTCTGTTTGGAAACCATGTAGTTAAATGTGTTATTCAACGCGTGCTTAAAGTAAGAGAAAGAACATAGTTACAACAAAGTTTTGAATGGGGTAAAACGAAAGGAAATTACCAACGACATAACATGAGAACAGCATGTCATTTGTCTTCTAGAACGTGTGAGGTAAACAATACCACTAATGTCCTCTTCACCTCCAGTTCAACGATCTAGAATAAAGAAATACTCTGACACTCTACCATCCAGTACACAGTACTGGAACCTCTCACACGCAGAGACATGAACTGGTAACTGGCAATACGAACACTGCAGGAGGCCGTGTCTTTAAAGAACTTCTGATGTGGCATGATGTGAGGATCAATGAACCAACGTACCATCATGCAATTTGTCTTGGAGAGGAGAGTCTGGCTGCTGATGAGGCCAAAAACACAACACACTCTTGGTTATCATTTTTGTTAAAGATAAACCATTTATATAACTGGAAATATATCATTTCCACCAAGAAATTTTCACCATTCTTTAAAGTACTTTCTTATAAATATTTTCAAAAACTTATCATGCTTATTTCTGAGAAGACGTTGATAACTTATCTTGTGTTCTTACTCCTTTTCGTTTTACAGCCACAGAATATTTTCTCCTGTAATCCACTTCTGAGCCGGTCTGAATACTGTTCCGTCCGTTGGCCTATCTGGATGGAAAAATTCTGTCTGCCTGCCTCCTCACCCCATATGGTCGAGCACAACTCCTGCCTTCACTGCCACATCCATGATATTACCAGGCGCTGCACCACACATACAAAAAGCTAATTTGGAGGTTCACTTGGAATCCGCCAGTAACTTGCCTCGTTCTACTGGACGTGAGGCCCACGTGAACACCGGCTGCAGATTAGTTCTTGACCTTGGCGCAAGATAAACAAATCTTGTTTTCTTTATCTTTCGAGATGTATTTTCTCTGTATTTCGTTTCGTACTTTGCCTCGATATCCATGCTGCGGGTAGAAACATGCTCTCGTTTCATAAGAAAGTTTTACCATTTATTTTGATTACTCTTGTGATGCAACATGATTTGTAATAATTATGTGCCAAATAATTAGAACAACAATGTCACGTTTAAACTGGAATTAAAAACAAATATAAAGACAAGTATAAATGTTGCTCCTTGAAAATGCCTCACTTGTGTGTGTGTGTGTGTGTGTGTGTGTGTGTGTGTGTGTGTGTGTATATATATATATATATATATATATATATATATATATATATATATATATATATATATATATATATATATATATATATATATATATATATATATATATATATATATATATATATATATATACATATATATACATATATATACATATATATACATATATATACATATATATACATATATATACATATATATATATATATATATATATATATATATATATATATTATATATATATATATATACATAATAATAATATATATTATCCCTGGGGATAGGGGAGAAAGAATACTTCCCACGTATTCCCTGCGTGTCGTAGAAGGCGACTAAAAGGGGAGGGAGCGGGTGGCTGGAAATCCTCCCCTTTCTTGTTTTTTTTTTTTTTTTTTTTTTTCCCAAAAGAAGCAACAGAGAAGGGGGTCAGGTGAGGATATTCCCTCTAAGGCCCAGTTCTCTGTTCTTAATGCTACCTCGCTAACGCGGGAAATGGCAAATAGTATGAAAAAAAAAAAAAAAAAAATATATATATATATAATATATATATATATATATATATATATATATATATATATATATATATATATATATATATCCTTCCTTCTTTTGGAAAATTTAAAAAAAAAAAATGAGAGGGGAGGATTTCCAGCCCCCCGCTCCCTTCCCTTTTAGTCGCCTTCTACGACATGCAGCTTAACGCTACCTCGCTAATGCGGGAAATGGCGAATAGTATGAAAAAAAAAAATATATACATATATATATATATATATATATATATATATATATATATATATATATATATATATATATTTCTTTCTTTTAAACTATTCGCCATTTCCCGCGTTAGCGAGGTAGCGTTAGGAACAGAGGACTGGGCCTTTTTTGGAATATCCTCACCTGGCCCCCTCTGTTCCTTCTTTTGGAAAATTAAAAAAAAAAACGAGAGGGGAGGATATATACGGATGTAGTGAATGTAGGTTTGCGGCAGGGGTGTGTGATGTCTCCATGGTTGTTTAATTTGCTTATGGATGGGGTTGTTAGGGAGGTAAATGCAAGAGTTTTGGAAAGAGGGGCAAGTATGAAGTCTGTTGGGGATGAGAGAGCTTGGGAAGTGAGTCAGTTGTTGTTCGCTGATGATACAGCGCTGGTGGCTGATTCATGTGAGAAACTGCAGAAGCTGGTGACTGAGTTTGGTAAAGTGTGTGGAAGAAGAAAGTTAAGAGTAAATGTGAATAAGAGCAAGGTTATTAGGTACAGTAGGGTTGAGGGTCAAGTCAACTGGGAGGTGAGTTTGAATGGAGAAAAACTGGAGGAAGTGAAGTGTTTTAGATATCTGGGAGTGGATCTGGCAGCGGATGGAACCATGGAAGCGGAAGTGGATCATAGGGTGGGGGAGGGGGCGAAAATTCTGGGGGCCTTGAAGAATGTGTGGAAGTCGAGAACATTATCTCGGAAAGCAAAAATGGGTATGTTTGAAGGAATAGTGGTTCCAACAATGTTGTATGGTTGCGAGGCGTGGGCTGTGGATAGACTTGTGCGCAGGAGGATGGATGTGCTGGAAATGAGATGTTTGAAGACAATGTGTGGTGTGAGGTGGTTTGATCGAGTGAGTAACGTAAGGGTAAGAGAGATGTCTGGAAATAAAAAGAGCGTGGTTGAGAGAGCAGAAGAGGGTATTTTGAAGTGGCTTTGGGCACATGGAGAGAATGAGTGAGGAAAGATTGACCAAGAGGATATATGTGTCGGAGGTGGAGGGAACAAGGAGAAGAGGGAGACCAAATTGGAGGTGGAAAGATGGAGTGAAAAAGATTTTGTGTGATCGGGGTCTGAACATGCAGGAGGGTGAAAGGAGGGCAAGGAATAGAGTGAATTGGAGCGATGTGGTATACCGGGGTTGACGTGCTGTCAGTGGATTGAATCAAGGCATGTGAAGCGTCTGGGGTAAACCATGGAAAGCTGTGTAGGTATGTATATTTGCGTGTGTGGACGTATGTATATACATGTGTATGGGGGTGGGTTGGGCCATTTCTTTCGTCTGTTTCCTTGCGCTACCTCGCAAACGCGGGAGACAGCGACAAAGCAAAAAAAAAAAAATATAATTAAAATATATACGAATCATAGAGTGGGGGAGGGGCGAAAGTTCTGGGAGCATTGAAGAATGCGTGGAAGTCGAGAACATTATCTCCGAAAGCAAAAATGGGTATGTTTGAAGGAATTGTGGTTTCAACAATTTTATATGGTTGCGAGGCGTGGGCTCTAGATAGAATTGTGCGGAGGAGGGTGGATGTGCTGGAAATGAGATGTTTGAGGACAATATGTGGTGTGAGGTGGTTTGATCGAGTAAGTAATAATAGAGTAAGAGAGATGTAAGGAAATAAAAAGTGTGGTTGAGAGAGCAGAAGAGGGTGTTTTGAAATGGTTTGGTCACATAGAGAGAATGAGTGAGGAAAGATTGACCAAGAGGATATATGTGTCAGAGGTGGAGGGAACGAGAAGTGGGAGACCAAATTGGAGGTGGAAAGATGGAGTGAAAAAGATTTTAAGTGATCGGGGCCTGAACATGCAGGAAGGTAAAAGGCGTGCAGGGAATAGAGTGAATTAGAACGATGTGGTATACCAGGGTCGACGTGCTGTCAATGGATTGAACCAGGGCATGTGAAACGTCTGGGGTAAACCATGGAAAGTTCTGTGGGGCTTGGATGTGGAAAGGGAGCTGTGGTCTCGGTGCATTATACATGACAGCTAGAGACCGAGTGTGAACGAATGCGGCCTTTGTTGTCTTTTCCTAGCGCTACCTCGCGCACATGCGGGGGGAGGGGGTTGTTATTTCATGTGTGGCGGGGTGGCGATGGGAATGAATAAAGGTAGACAGTATGAATTATGTACATGTGTATATATGTATCATCACTTGGCCCACTTCTCTGTTCCTTTTTTTGGAAAATTAAAAACGGAAGGGGGGGATTTCCAGCCACCCGCTCCCTCCCCTTTTAGTCGCCTTGTACGACATGCAGGGAATACATGGGAAGTATTCTTTCTCCCCTATCCCCAGGGATAATATATATATATATATATATATATATGAATCTCCAACAGGATGTAGCTGGATGTCTTATATATTCAAAAGGAACCCAAGTTTTTTCAGTGACTTCATTTTTTACATAGACGTTACGGAAAACGTAAATAAAAAAGATTTTATGAAGTATGATTACAAAGTGTGATTGGGCATACTTATGAAAGAATCAGCAAAGGGACTTCGTTACTGTGAAGTTATATTTAGATGGAGAGCGCAATGAGACCGGAATTATAAGAGAGGAAGGAGAAGACATCATTAATGTGGAGTTACAGAAATGAGATGTGAAGCTGGGAAGTAAATATAAGATAATGAATAAGGACACATCATTAATGTGGAGTTACAGAAATGAGACGTGAAATGAGGAAGCAAATATAAGATGATGACTGAGGAAACATCATCAATGTGGAGGTACACGATGAGAGTATAAAGGGAACAGTATTTCAAGAGGGGAGACAGGATGACGACAGTAATGTGAAGTTCCATCCTGAGAGCGAAATAAGGACAGATCTCTGAAATGGATGTGTGGAGGAGAGGCGAGGAAAGGGGAAAGGAAAACAGACAATACTGAAGATAGGAGAAATGTAATACACCAGGATCAGGTTGAGAGAAGAATGCTACTTGTAAGGGGAAGAAATATAAGACGTAGAGGAAAACGAGAACGAAGCAAAATTCTCAAGAAGTTACGAAAAGGACAACAGTTTGAACGCAGATCATGAGTGTGAAATTAATTGATGGAAGAAAATAGAGGCTGGTAACCAGAGCAAAGGAAAAATTTACAAAAACATGTAAATTCTTTCTGTTCGTCTCTCTGTCTTTTGCATCCAAAATAAACAGCCCGAGAGGCTGATAAAACTGTTCTCCACTGAGACACCCCATCGTATCATCATCTGGGCCCCTTGACTAGACTACAGTTGGACACCTGCTGCTTTCTATTTACATCACATCTCGTCTCCACTGAAATTTTCATCTGGTTTCCATTCATACGTTACCTCGTAACCAACAATAATGCCACCTGTTATCTACATATACCCGTACTGCCAGTACTGTTCACATAACATTTAAGGAACAGTAGTACAAGTGCGCAAAAAAAGGCATCTCCCTCTCCCCAGCCAACCACCTCAATAGATTATTTTTCCATAACTTATTGTAAGGTTAACTGGCATTAGCAAAATCAATATAAACTTCATAAGTGACTTAGAAAAACGCATTCGTAAAGATAAAGAAAGAGAAAAATGTCTGGCTCAAAGAGCGCTTTTAGTTCATGGAGCAGCGGGGACCCTATCTACATCGGTCATCTCCTACTGCAGGAGGTCCTGGTTCTCACCTTCATCCTTACTGGTCTCTACTGGGGTTAAATATCAGTTGGCCTTCAGACGGATTACAAACTTGTCTTCGTTTGGAACTCTCCTGGTCTCCCTAAATCCCCGGATGTATTTCAACTGTATATCACAAACTTCTTCATGCTGGTAACTTACCAGATTTCCATTTGGACTTTGTCTTCTCTACAGGTCGTCACATCTCGTTCAATTTCATCTGGTTCTGATTCAGAATCCATTCATTCTCAACGTGAAATCATTCTGGGCTTCACTTGGATACCAGTCCATCGGTATTTGCTGCATCCCAAATTGGTTTCCACTTAATACCAAGCTCATGTCTTACTAAATCTCTCACGGTCTGTACTCGGGGACAAGTTGGCTATCAATTTGTTGCACCTGGACCTATCTGGTCTCCATCAGGACCATATCAACTTTCCATTTACACCTAAGCTGATCGGCATTAGGGTGGCGCCTGGCCTCCACCTGGAAGGTCTTCTCTTGAAACCCTTTACCAAGTGTCACGTAAACACCTACCCTGCCTCTCCATACATTCCTCACGCGTCTCTAACTCTATCCTACAGATGGTTGGATCCCCCAGCCAGACTTCATCCATTAAGACACCTATTCCCACTGGTCTCCATCTGGCCTCTCAATGGTTTTCAGTTCCTTCACTCCCTCGGCCCGTGATCTTCAATGTCTCAGCTGCTCTCCTGAACCCTAAGCTGGCCCTCATGTGGACACCCAGCAGGCATGTACCTGATCCCCTGCTGGGTTCACTTCGCCTTCCTCCTGATCCTCACTTGGACTCCCAGCTGTTGTCCACCATGGCTGGTCACACGACGCACTCTGGCTGGTCTCTGCTCGTGAGGATGACCTTTAGCCTCCCGGGTTTACCACTGATACCACTGCTGACTTTTGTTCGCTCTAACTCGGCGATCTTGGACGACTGAGTGAGATGATAGAAGTATTGTGAGGGTACGATCGCCTGGAGAAGAAAGACGGAGCAGGAGAGAGGAAGTTGTGCACAAGAAGCAAGACGGCAGAGAATAAGAGGGGAAGATTAAAGAAAATGTTGGAGAGATGAAAGATGATGAGTAGAATGAATCATGTGTACATTAGTTGTAAAGAAATCAGTCTTATCAAAGAAAACCGGGTAAGAGAGAGAGAGAGAGAGAGAGAGAGAGAGAGAGAGAGAGAGAGAGAGAGAGAGAGAGAGAGAGAGAGAGAGAGAGAGAGAGAGAGAGAGAACTGGAGGAAGGTAGGAATGATCAAAGACACATAATCTGAACGAGAAAAAGTTAATTAAAATACAAGGGAAAAAATATTTTCTTTTGAAAAAGAACATTATTTGGCCTGCCTTTATAAACATCTGAAATACACTCGTTCCATAGGTTAAGCCGACTCCTTATAGGTGTGCTGTCACCAGATGTTAAAATCCACCTGGATAATATCGAATAAAAGGTAAAAAACATCAATTATAGCTCAACAATGTGGAGAAGCTTATTATATCGTTATCATGGTCACAGTGTTCTGAACGACCACAACTTCGTTACTGAGCGTGTTTCATTTATGACATCTTTCCTTCCACAAATACAGACAACAACATTCAGGAACTACTACTTATCATCATCTCAATGTCTTTTGGTTAAACTTTACAGAGAAATGATAACACTTCTATATCAACAATCGATATCAATGGGATATACGTGATTGCTAAACTGAACGATAATAAAAGTGACAGGAAAATACAAATGTAAACCTAGCGTTGTTTTCTGTTTTCATTTCTCCTTTCATTCCATTTTCTATCTACCAGAAGTGAGCTCCAACTCCACCAATAGTTGAGTTCCCGGGGAAGTCTGAAGGGAAGGAGAGGGGACGGGATAGGGTGGCCAACCCCATTGTCCTGAAGCTGATGAAATTTCCTTTTTGTTCCGTTGAGAGTACTGCAGGCCCGTGTGCCGAGATGAACTCCAGCCGGGCGATGAGAGAGAGAGAGAGAGAGAGAGAGAGAGAGAGAGAGAGAGAGAGAGAGAGAGAGAGAGAGAGAGAGAGAGAGAGAGAGAGAGAGAGAGAGAGAGAGGAATTTGCTGTTTCTAGAATTCACGTCGCGTAAATATTGAGAATAAAGGACCCATTTCAAGACACATATCGTACCTGGAGATAACGTGAAAGAGTACGAAAAGTATTTGAAAATGTCTTCGAACGCTTCTGTAGTTTTCTTTTCTGAAAGACTCCCATGATGGATTACTGTGTGAAGTGGGTGAGATCTTTTCCACTGGAAAGCGCCTTCTTTTCTTACTCACAACATCGCTGATGGTTATCAGGTTTCTGCGACCATATCATCGACTGCTCATAGTGAGGAAGTGGGTATGCAGGCGTGAATGTGGTGAAACCCGACGAGTAGCGTAGTGTTGGGAGTGTGGAACCGTGTGTCTGAGGGGAATGGTAACTGAGGTGCCGAGTCACAGTACGGGAAAAAAGATAGTGTGGGGGAGAAAAAAAAAATGACACAACAGATCATGAAAAGTACTACAGAGCAAAGAGCACACATGGGACCGTAGTGATACAACAGATTGAATATTTGTCAAGAGGGTAACTGTAATTCTGGCCGAGTGATCATATGACACACGACTGGATAAAGGCACTGTATGTGCAAAACGGTGAACGATGTATATTCGTATACCAGACGACTGGATGAAGCTACAGTTTATTCAAAACGTCTAATGATGTATATAACAATTATAGGTATTAGCCATATGAGTAATGTATGTGGTGTGGGTGTAACTTTTCCTGTTAAACTGAATCAGGTTAATTCCCCTGAATGTTGTACCTTTGTGTATGGCACGAGCTAGAGATGACTGTAAGGCAGAATCTAGACTGATCTAGCGTTGATTTCTCCTCTTCAGTCCATCTATGTCTCTTTCAGCAATAAAAACATTCATCCTTACGTGGTCCTGGCAAATTTCATAAGTAAAAGCAATATTGTTCTAGGATAAAGTGCAAACATAAGGCCTCGTGGTTAACCCTGTTTAGTGTGTACAGTAACCATTCCCTAACAGAGTTCTGTAAAAAAAAAAAAAACAATACTTCAAGAGACCTGGCGTCCGATTAAGTGGCTTGGCAACTCAATAGCATCAGTTAAATCAACTGTCATGATTGGCTTCATATGACCAGGATGTCTTCTTGCAATGACACTTCAGCCTTTTTGGAAATTACAATTCTAGTTTTCACTGAAACTACCACAAGAAGAAGTAAATATGAGACTTCCTACATAATCTTCCTGTGTTTTGTAAATTAGGTTAATTCCATTAAATGCATTTCTAATAACCTTTATAGAAAACTGTAAATCTTATGATAGATAGAATGTAAAGCAGTGACTAACATAAAAAAGGAAATGATTATTGTTGATGATGTTATAGAAAAAAAAAGTGAAAGAAGACAAAAGGAGAAATTGATTAATGCGACGGTATATTCTGATGTCACCATCTACAGAGCATCACGCGCCGCTTTATGTTAATTCTTAAGACAACCTTCGTAATCCCTGACTCTGTCCCAAAATCTATTCCCTATTATGAAGAGCAAGTTGGACCGTATCATCTCTTTATGAGAGAGAGGGATCTAATCCTATGAAACGTGTTATCTTAATCAAATTCTCCCCTTAGTCTCTCTGATCCCGTTAGACTCGCTAAAGGATCAAGTTAAAAAAAATTCAGTATGGCGAAAGATTAGAAGCTATGTCGTTTAGGTCAACACAGAGAAAGATGGAAATCCTCTTACGTAAATGTACTTTGAAGACGTTGCCGCTGGAAATCTACTTGAAAAATCATATAGGGATTAGGATTAATTCTACGTAAGACGATCTCATAATACTGGCTGAATTCAGTTCAACACAAGAAAATTCACGATAAGAAAACTTTTTCTTCTGCCTTTACAGGAGCAGAGCTGACTGCTCTCAGGTATACCAAACCCTTGACCTGATGATGCCTGAGCTGGTGCCGTTATATATACAGTGAAAGACAGAAGTCCGTCCCTGGGATTTGGTGAAAATATCTCGGGAAAGGAGAGAATTATAGCGCTCGCTCCTCGCATAATACGAACAGTTGGTATCTCTGTGCAATGTTTCCACATACACGTCACTGAATTTCCTGAAATACATGTAAAAAATATCTGAGATTTCATATTTTTTCCGATATCTACCTATTGATTGTAATATTGTTGTATCTTTTTTCTTTCAACATGACCAAGTTAAGTGCAACTGTAAGGCATTAGCCAGAGGACTATTCGAATAGGATTATTCGAACCTTCCACCGAACGACACATGTAAACCTTCACTGAAGCCAGGCTTGCCAAAACTGCCAAGATGTAGTCGAGGCAAGCCTTTCATTGTTTCACCAGGTGTAAATAAACATGGAACAAAACTAGGAACAGACTTTTATCTTTCACTGGACATGCAACACAAACAATTGGTCTGGGTTGTTGCGCGACGGGAATATGGAAAAACATTGAGGCAAATGGCGTCAGGACGTGTTTTTTGAAAGAGGATGACGTACAGGCTGTGGATACTGCCACAGTTCGGTAGAAAACAGCGGTTCACACACCCAGCAACAGGAAGCAGGATTGACTATTGAAGCTGAAGGAAAAAGTAGGCGATAAAAGCCAATGCGACTGGAAATCATGAGAGCTAACAGCATGGGCACCATGGGGGAAGGAATAGTAAATTTAGAGAGAGACTGGAACTAAATCCTCAACGCTTTACATGAGCAAATAGGTGAGAACACGAGCACAGAGGAGAGCAAATTTATACAGCTCACGAGAGTGTAACACGAAGTCAAGGATTAGGCATAAACATTCTAAAAAAAAAAAAAAAAAAAAAGAATAAGGAAAAATTTAAAGATAGAAAGACCTTTACAAGAGGATTGCGGAATAAATGAGAAGACTTGCATATCAGCCTTACGATTCATTAAACGCATCACAATCGGGAGTGGAGTACATTGGGTGGATCATGCTGTGCACAAGTTAGCCACGGTGATATAATCCCACACTCTTCGTTAACTTCCACATATATCATGAAACATTTACACCACACTCTACTTCTGAAGTCGCTCTTACTTCCTATCCTCAACTACTCATTTCAGAGTCCATCGTTATCTTATCTTACTTGTGTGTGACTATACCATCTTTACCTTTCTTACTTCTTCGTATTTCATAAAAAAAGATCGCTTACCAATCTCGCTAGTTCCAATCATTTCATCCTCCTCCTTCACTATATTACCGCTACAGGGACCATAACACTGTAATCTTCACGCCAGCCTCTTTCATTATCCTTCCTCACAATCGTCCCTCCCTCTCGTCTCTCACCATTGCTCACCATCCCTCGGTACATGCTACATCCATACGTTCCTTCGCACTCCCCTGCTGTTTGTGATATGTAAATCATGTCGCTACAAACAATGCGAACAACCCTACTGTTGATTTCTTCCCCATACCGCCTGGCCGGGCAAACAATGAGAATATTCACAACGTCGCTTTGATGTCATTCATTTCTTTTACGAAGATGCCTCGGATGGTCCTTTAACGAAATGATTAAATGCAGATCAAGTTTGAACTCGACGACTATAAGGAAACATTCATTTGTTTGATATTAGTAAAAACTGCATCTGCCTTTATATATACATAAACGAAATATATCTAACTTGGTTTAGTTTATTCAGTATCTTTTCCTGGGTTACCATCGTATTCAGCAGCAGCATTTTCTCGTTGCAACTATTCCTAATCAACACACCCAGACGTGTGACTATGCTTCCCTCTCCCTCGTTAACAAATTGGTATAGCCAGGAACAGTTTGGGGTGACAGCAACTCAAGGCAGAAACTGTGTGGGTGTGGCATGTAGTATGCACTGTCTATTTACATTTATAATTCGGATACGTTTTTTCTGATTTCTTTATATTTGTTGCTATGTATGTCCGAATCCCATTTCGAAGATGGCTCGTTGAGTTACGTGCGCATGAGAGCATAACTCAAGGTATCAAGTGTCGAAGTTAATAGCGTGGATTCCACTTCAATTTTTATTGGAGTTCAACAGATCTATCTCTATAAATTACAAGAAAGCGATTATATGTAGCTGACGGTAGGTCGGGGTTAACGTTTATACTAAAGAAGGCTCAGTGATTGTACCATAAGTTTCCTAGATGTTACAGACAAATTCCCTTCTCTTTCGTTCCCTGAAACGTGTTTTCATGGTTTTGTTCCTTCAAGATTTTCGGGTAATTCTAAATTGTTTTCGAGCATGGGCCGAGAACAATATCATCTTTATCCTACACTAAGCATCATGTTAATTAACATATTGCAGGAGGGAGCACTCCTGCCTGAATCAAAATTCTAAGTACACTTAGTACAGGGTACTCAATACGCGAGAATGGATCATAAGAAGTGGGTATTTTTGCACCTCTGAATAGCTCTGTTATCCTGTTGCCATACTGTCCGTGTTTATCTTTTGTGTGTTATATATTCCCTCACTGGTGTGAGACGAGGGTGTATGTGTCATAAATCACCTCGCTAGTATACATACAATGACGGTGCATCATATACACTAACCTTCGATATGTATAAAGATCGTGTGTCTGTTGTGTACTGCATTGATTGAGAAAAGCTAATACGTAAACTTGGTCTCTTTGAGACCAGTTGTCTAGTGATGTTCTCACTAGCCTCTTTTTTCATATCTCTACTCATGATTCTGGTTCAAAGATGGTGTCTGTGCTTACTCCAACATAAACACACCATTTGCACGCCTCGAGGGCCATGAGTCCCCAGACTATAATGCTCTCTGACTGAAAGTCTGTCTTCTATCTATCAAACTTTTCCTTTGCTCTTCTAACTCTTAAATACTTTATATCTTTCTTCGACTGTCTAAACTCCTTCCATGAGACTTCAGCGTCCTCACATCCGCAAGCCGAGATCCTCTACCTCGGGAGTTCAACGTTCACCATAGGGAATGGTTGAATTCCTCTCATACGGATGGTGGAGCGAATTGTGGCCCTCACGTTCTCCATTTTCAATCGTTTACAGCAAATTATCTCACATTCCACCTATATTCCTGACCGTTGTAACCATTCCTCTTATATTCTGGATCTGTATTTCACCTCTCATCCTTTGCGTTGTAACCACAACTTCGCCTCTAACTGGTTCTTTTGACTACACTCTCATAAATGTATCTATTTTAACGGCACCTCCCCCTCCAGCAGCCCCTTCTAAACGTAAATACTGTCACCTCAATAACGCTGACTGATATGATTTATATATTTTTTTTCTGATTTTCCTCGGGTGAATTACTGTCTCATCTGTGGTGTTGCTTCTCTCCCCGATAATCGCAAAGCAGAGATTAATGTTGCGGATTGGAAACATTTATCCCCTCTTACTCCTAGATGACCACTTATTCTAATCCACTGTTCAACCATTTGTGTAAGAAGGTTGATGATCTAATACATCCGTAGTGATCTGAGTAGTAGGATCGGGTTTTGTTACCTGAGTGTCCTCTGACTTCACTTGGGTTACCATCTACCCTCACTGCCTGCTTCATTACGATATATGATGTGATCCTGTTAACATCTACTGGTGTTTCTGTGTATTTTCCTCCACCTGTGATTTGTTACTAATTGCTACTGAAGATGCGATGAAATACGCGAAAGCGCTTAAGCAAAACTTTCCTGTTTTGATTTTCCCTCGTGGTCTACAACTTCATCTGTAATCGTCACGCATCCGCTTCGTGAATACATTATATATATATATATATATATATATATATATATATATATATATATATATATATATATGGTTGCGAGGCATGGGCTATAGATAGGGTTGTGCGGAAGAGGGTAGATGTGTTGGAAATGAAATGTTTCAGGACAATATGTGGTATGAGGTATGAGGTGGTTTGATCGACTAAGTAATGAAAGGGTAAGAGAGATGTGTGGTAATAAAAAGAGTGTGGTCGACAGAGCAAAAGAGGTTGTGTTGAAATGGTTTGGACACATGGATAGAATGAGTGAGGAAAGATTGACCAAGAGGATATTATGTGTCAGGTGGAGGGAAGGAGGAGAAGCGGGAGACCAAATTGGAGGTGGAAGGATGGAGTGAAAAGAATTTGAGTGATCGGGGCCTGAGCATACAGGAGGGTGAAAGGCGTGCAAGGAATAGAGTGAATTGGATCGATGTGGTATACCGGGTTGGACGTGCTGTCAATGGATTGAAGCAGGGCATGTGAAGCATCTGGGGCAAACCATGGACAGATCTGCGTGGCCTGGATGTGGAAAGGGCGCTGTGGTTTTAGTGCATTACACATGACAGCTAGAGACTGAGTGTGAACGAATGTGGCTTTTTTTTTGTCCGTCCCTGGCGCTACCTCGCTGGAGGAGGACGGGGAGGGGTGAGGGGGTGCTGCTGCTGCTGCTGCTATTTCGTGTGTGGCTGGATGGCGACGGGAATGGATGAGGGCAGCAAGTATGGATATGTACATGTGTATATATGTTTATGTCTCTGTATGTATATGCACGTATACTTTGAAATGTATAGGTATGTATATGTGCATGTCTGAGTGTTGATGACATGGCGTTTATGTGTATACATGTGTATGTGATTGTATTGGGCCTTCCTCGTCTGTTTCCTTGCGCTACCTCGCTAACCCGGGAGACGGCGATTAGGTATACCAAATAATATATCTATATATATATATATATCTATATATATATATATATATATATATATATATATATATATATATATATATATATATATATATATATATATATGGTGTGGGAGGCAAGTTGTTAGAAGCAGTGAAAAGTTTTTATCGAGGATGTAAGGCATGTGTACGTGTAGGAAGAGAGGAAAGTGATTGGTTCTCAGTGAATGTAGGTTTGCGGCAGGGGTGTGTGATGTCTCCATGGTTGTTTAATTTGTTTATGGATGGGGTTGTTAGGGAGGTGAATGCAAGAGTTTTGGAAAGAGGGGCAAGTATGAAGTCTGTTGGCGATGAGAGAGCTTGGGAAGTGAGTCAGTTGTTGTTCGCTGATGATACAGCGCTGGTGGCTGATTCATGTGAGAAACTGCAGAAGCTGGTGACTGAGTTTGGTAAAGTGTGTGAAAGAAGAAAGTTAAGAGTAAATGTGAATAAGAGCAAGGTTATTAGGTACAGTAGGGTTGAGGGTCAAGTCAATTGGGAGGTGAGTTTGAATGGAGAAAAACTGGAGGAAGTAAAGTGTTTTAGATATCTGGGAGTGGATCTGGCAGCGGATGGAACCATGGAAGCGGAAGTGGATCATAGGATGGGGGAGGGGGCGAAAATTCTGGGAGCCTTGAAGAATGTGTGGAAGTCGAGAACATTATCTCGGAAAGCAAAAATGGGTATGTTTGAAGGAATAGTGGTTCCAACAATGTTGTATGGTTGCGAGGCGTGGGCTATGGATAGAGTGGTGCGCAGGAGGATGGATGTGCTGGAAATGAGATGTTTGAGGACAATGTGTGGTGTGAGGTGGTTTGATCGAGTAAGTAACGTAAGGGTAAGAGAGATGTGTGGAAATAAAAAGAGCGTGGTTGAGAGAGCAGAAGAGGGTGTTTTGAAATGGTTTGGGCACATGGAGAGAATGAGTGAGGAAAGATTGACCAAGAGGATATATGTGTCGGAGGTGGAGGGAACGAGGAGAAGAGGGAGACCAAATTGGAGGTGGAAAGATGGAGTGAAAAAGATTTTGTGTGATCGGGGCCTGAACATGCAGGAGGGTGAAAGGAGGGCAAGGAATAGAGTGAATTGGAGCGATGTGGTATACCGGGGTTGACGTGCTGTCAGTGGATTGAATCAGGGCATGTGAAGCGTCTGGGGTAAACCATGGAAAGCTGTGTAGGTATGTATATTTGCGTGTGTGGGCGTATGTATATACATGTGTATGGGGGTGGGTTGGGCCATTTCTTTCGTCTGTTTCCTTGCGCTACCTCGCAAACGCGGGAGACAGCGACAAAGCAAAAAAAAAAAAAAAAAAAAAAATATATATATATATATATATATATATATATATATATATATATATATATATATATATATATATATATCTATATATATATATTGCAAGAGGTCACAGTGGTGCGCATGATCCAGTTTAAGCTAAAAAGAATCCACAGAAAAAGGAAACACGATAAGTTCCCAAGTGCACTTTCGTGTAATGATCACATCGTCAGGTGAGATACAAGAAGGAGATAAAGGACATATAACAGTCAGTTGATATATAAGAAAGAGACGTCGCTAAGATGCCATTAGTAAACGCCTGTTTAACAATGGCGTCTTAACTACGTCTCTTACTTTTATATCAACTACATATATTCAGTACTGCCGAAGTTTTAATGGTTTAAACTAGATCTCACAGCTTGCGGGTGTGTGTGCGTGTGTGTGTGTGTGTGTGTGTGTGTGAGTGTGTGTGTGTGTGTGTGTGTGTGTGTGTGTGTGTGTGTGTGTGTGTGTGTGTGTGACACTTACCAATACAGTGATGTAAGCAAAGTATCTAAGGCTCTTTTACAACCAACGAAAGTCTTCATATATGATCGCACTTTATATCCTACCAAAAAACACCAGTTGCCCTAATTTCTTCCGACCAAATGGACCTTCCTCCAATAAAACATTTCAAGCAGAGCAGCGCAATCTGCCGGGATGTGTCGCACTTCGCGGTAAATGGACGGGTGATTTGTGGAATTACCTTCATCCCAAAACCGACGCTGCGAAGTCCGACGCAGACTGCAAACATTTCCTTGGATTTTCTGCTCTTATCCTCCATGATGAGCCAGACCGAAATTTACCCTCAGAGAAAACTATCACGTTGCCCTCACTGTAACATTACCACAGGCATTACCCCACTCACTGTGACGTACTCCCCACACAATACTACCAGAGTCCTCACCCCAATTGTACATGTTGCATCTCACTATAACTTATTCTTAAGTAATACCATCTCAGTCCTCACCCCACTAAAATATATGTTTCTCCTCACCATAACGCACCATCAGGGAACACTATCACAGCTCTAACCCCAATTGTACATGTTGCCCCTCGCAGTATGTTACTCTAGCGGATCACTATCACAGAGCCCTAACCCCAAGCTTGTACACACGATAAATAATGTGTCTAGCCACTTTTTGTGTGAATCATTATGACACTACTGACGAACGATTCTGAGAGATGCCCATTGATCTGGCCTTATACTCGTAGCCCTGCTTCTATGATATTGTAACATATCAAGCGATAGTGATGTTTCCTGTTATTTGCCATTACAAATGATGTATTGATTTTATATTTCGATCGAACTATCAATAAAGTTGGGCTGCTATAATCATCAGGAATTCATCTCTCATTCACGCATGCCAACTCGACATAGAAAACACGAGTACTATCGGTCATTTCGAAATTCATCGGACCCATTGTGGAAGCTACAGTTTTTACCATGTATGCATATTGCTCACCACCATAACAGCCCTCTCACCGCTGGTGCATGAATTCCCTCACTGTAATCCACCCTCAGGCAACACAGCTATAAGCCTGATCTCGCTGGTGAGTGTTGCCCTTCGCTATAGCGTCATTAGATACTGACTCACAGTACCGCTTTGTTGGCTTCTTCATTTCCTCTTCCTTCACCTAGAACATGTGTCATCACCTGCGCTTCATATCGCTGTAAATCTCTTCCGGCAGCACAAAGAAATTATCACAAATACAAACACACACACATGGACACAAACACGCATGTGATAATAGCGACTGTTCAAGAGATGGGGTCTTAGGGGTGTAAACTCCCTGCCCAGTAATTACAAACATATAATTATAAATAGATGTTTATACACACATATATCCACAAGCACTTATGAGTAAACACAGACTCAGACAGGGTATAAGGTGGAAACTACAGGGAGCTGAACAAATTCTGTGGTAACATGAATTGGGTAAAGGAGTTGAGAAGCCAGGAACATGAGTACCTTTAACCTTAAAAACAGATGGATGGTTGACATTGAGGCAAGAGTGGTTCAATAAAAGGCGTCAATAAAGCCAAAGAGCTCTGTGATGTGTTGTTTAATAGATATGTGCAGTAACCCAGCCAGCCAGTATTCGTAAGGCAAAACAAAGCAAGGGAAAGTATGAGAGACAAGGAAGGATCCAATCCAAAACCTTACCATGAATTAATCAGAAGTAAACTGTCAGCTAAAGAGCAGTTGGTAATACTATAGGATCCAGAGGGAAAAGATACAAAGGATGATGTAAGGATGTGCGAGGAACTGAACGATATGTTCAAGTGAGTTTTTACAGCGGAAAATACTACATCTCTTCCAACTGATCAGGAATATGGAATTGGGAAAAGGTCTTAGAAAACGTTAGAATATCTATAAAAGACGAACAGAATAAGGCTTATGGTCCTGAAGAAATTTCTCCATATGTGCTGAAGATGTGTGCATATATAATTCATACCTACTAAAGCACTTGAAATGCTATTAAAGATGTCGCTAGAGAAAGGTTATGTTCCAAAGGAGTGGAAGAGGCCATATCTAATACCTACTTTGAGAAGGGAGACCGAGAAAAGACAATGATCTACAGACGATTTTCCCTGAGAAGATATTAGAAAGCTAATGAATAGCTACTTGTAGAAAAGCTAAGTGAGAAACAGCACGGTTTCAGGGAAAGGAGGTTCTGTGTTACGATCGTCTGAAATTTCTGAATGTGTTCGTTTTGGTCAAAAGAGAAGGCTGGGTCGATTGTCTTTATCTGAACTGACAAAAGGCATTTGGCACTGTAACACAAAAGAAGATGGTAAAAAACCTGGCTCTTCAGGCAGGAATATGGGAAAGACTATTTAGAAGGATCGAGGATTATCTAAGCGTAAGAGAAAATAGAAAAAACGTCAGAAGAGCCATCTCGAAATGGAATGAGGTCACTATTGACGTGCAGGGTTCTATTTTGGCATCATGGCCCTTGGCGGATGGTGCGATGGTTAAAATGGAATTAAAAAAGGAGGAGGATTGCATCAATTTACGATGGGTATAGACGAAATTCAAAGTTTTTCTGATACGTGGTAGATGAAATTCAACCAGAGTGAATGAAAAATAATGAGGACAGGACAGAACGAAAGAATGCCTCGATATAAATATCTAGTAAGAAATAATCTGCATATATCCATGCGAGTGATAGGATCCAACCTTATTAGAACAGTACACGAGAAAATATGCCTGCTTGCGAAGGACAGAAGTCATTCAATGAAATGCAAAAGAGAATATTCAGCAAGCTCTTCAAATCGGATTTTACGCCACCGCACTTAAAAACACGCAAGGGACCAATAATGAAGGTTCGGACGAAGGCAACAGAGATAGTACTAGAATGAAGAGAGCTGAGTTACCGGGAAAGGTTAGGGGCCTCGAGTTTGTTTACCATGGAAAAGAGATGTATAAGGGGCCTCGGCAACATATAGGATTATAACCTAGAATGATGATCCAGACTGTGGACAGTTCTTCAAAAGATGCAAGGATAGGTCGACCAGAGACAATAGTTTGAAATTAATCAAGCAAACTCCTGGAAAATATGCCAAGAGGGGAAACTGTACCATAAATGTAAAGGATGAAGAGAAGATACTGACTGACATAACTGTGAATGCGGTCAGCATGCAGAAGCTTGCAAAGCTGAATCATCTTCCGCAAAGCTTTTCACTACCTCTTCTCTGTTTACCAAACCATTCTCTCTGACCCTCTCACTTTGCACACCACCTCGACCAAATCTCCCTATATCTGCCACACTATCATCAACCACATTCAACAAACCTTCAAAGCACTCACTCCATCTCCTTCTCATTTCACCACCACTTGTTATTACCTCCCCATTTGCCCCCTTCACCGATGTTCCCTTTTGTTCTCTTGTCTTACACACTTTATTTACCTCCTTCCAAAACATCTTTTTATTCTCCCTAAAATTTAACGATACTCTCTCACCCCAACTCTCATTTGCCCTTTTTTTCACCTCTTGCACCTTTCTCTTAATCTCCTGCCTCTTTCTTTTACACATCTCCCAGTTATTTGCACTATTTCCCTGCAAAAATCGTCCAAATGCCTCTCTCTTCTCTTTTACTAACAATCTTACTTCCTCATCCCACCACTCACTACCCTTTCTAATCTGCTCACCTCCCACCTTTCTCATGCCACAGGCATCTTTTGCGCAAGCCATCACTGCTTCCCTAAACACATCCCATTCCTCCCCCACTCCCCTTACGTCATTTGCTCTCACCTTTTTACATTCTGCACTCAATCTCTCCTGGTACTTCCTCACACAAGACTCCTTTCCAAGCTCACTTACTCTCACCATTCTCTTCACTCCAACATTCTCTCTTCTTTTCTGAAAACCTCTACAAATCTTTACCTTCGCCTAAACAAGATAATGATCAAACATCCCTCCAGTTGCCCCTCTCAGCACATTTACAACCAAGTCTCTCTTCTCGCGCCTATCAATCAACATGTAATCCAATAACGCTCTCTGGCCATCTCTCCTACTTACATACGTATACTTATGCATATCCCTCTTTTTAAACCAGGTATTCCCAATCACCAGTCCTTTTTCAGCACATATATCTACAAGCTCTTCACCGTCCCCAATTACAACTCTCAACAACCCATGTACACCAATTATACCCTCAACTGCCACATTACTCATCTTTGCATTCAAAGCACCCATCACTATAACCTGGTCTCGTGCATCAAAACTGCTAACACACTCGCTCAGCCGCTCCAAAACACTTGCCTCTCATGACCTCTCTTCTCATGACCAGGTGCATAGGCACCAATAATCACCCATCTCTCTCCAGCCACTTTCAGTTTAACCATATCAATGTAGAGTCTACTTTCTTACACTCTATCACATACTCCCACAACTCCTGCTTCAGGAGTAATGCTACTCCTTCCTTTGCTCTTGTCCTCTAACCAACCCCTGACTTTACTCCCAAGACATTCCCAAACCACCCTTCCCCTTTACCCTTGAGCTTTGTTTCACTCAGATCCAAAACATACATGTTCCTTTCTCAAACATACTGCCTATTCCTCCTTTTTTCTCATCCTGTTTACATCCACACACTTTTTGACACCCCAATATATATATATATATATATATATATATATATATATATATATATATATATATATATATATATATATATATATATATTTTATACTTTGTCGCTGTCTCCCGCGTTTGCGAAGTAGCGCAAGGAAACAGACGAAAGAAATGGCCCAACCCACCCCCATACACATGTATATACATACGTCCACACACGCAAATATACATACCTACACAGCTTTCCATGGTTTACCCCAGACGCTTCACATGCCTTGATTCAATCCACTGACAGCAGGTCAACCCCGGTATACCACATCGCTCCAATTCACTCTATTCCTTGCCCTCCTTTCACCCTCCTGCATGTTCAGGCCCCGAACATATATATATATATATATATATATATATATATATATATATATATATATATATATATATATATATATATATATATATATATATATATATATATATATATATATATATATATATATATATATATATATATATATGAAGTCTGTTGTGGATGAGAGAGCTTGGGAAGTGAGTCAGTTGTTGTTCGCTGATGATACAGCGCTGGTGGCTGATTCATGTGAGAAACTGCAGAAGCTGGTGACTGAGTTTGGTAAAGTGTGTGAAAGAAGAAAGTTAAGAGTAAATGTGAATAAGAGCAAAGTTATTAGGTACAGTAGGGTTGAGGGTCAAGTCAATTGGGAGGTAAGTTTGAATGGAGAAAAACTGGAGGAAGTAAAGTGTTTTAGATATCTGGGAGTGGACCTGGCAGCGGATGGAACCATGGAAGCGGAAGTGAATCATAGGGTGGGGGAGGGGGCGAAAATCCTGGGAGCCTTGAAGAATGTGTGGAAGTCGAGAACATTATCTCGGAAAGCAAAAATGGGTATGTTTGAAGGAATAGTGGTTCCAACAATGTTGTATGGTTGCGAGGCGTGGGCTATGGATAGAGTTGTGCGGAGGAGGGTGGATGTGCTGGAAATGAGATGTTTGAGGACAATGTGTGGTGTGAGGTGGTTTGATCGAGTAAGTAATGAAAGGGTAAGAGAGATGTGTGGTAATAAAAAGAGTGTGGTTGACAGAGCAGAAGAGGGTGTTTTGAAATGGTTTGGTCACATGGAGAGAATGAGTGGGGAAAGATTGATCAAGAGGATATATGTGTCAGAGGTGGAGGGAACGAGGAGGAGTGGAAGACCAAATTGGAGGTGGAAAGATGGAGTGAAAAAGATTTTGAGTGATCGGGGCCTGAACATGCAGGAGGGTGAAAGGCGTGCAAGGAATAGAGTGAATTGGATCGATGTGGTATACCGGGGTCGACGTGCTGTCAATGGATTGAACCAGGGCATGTGAAGCGTCTGGGGTAAACCATGCAAAGTGTGTGGGGCCTGGATGTGGAAAGGGAGCTGTGGTTTCGGTGCGTTATTACATGACAGCTAGGGACTGAGTGTGAAGGAATGGGGCCTTTAGTGTTTTTCCTAGCGCTACCTCGCACACATGAGGGGGGAGGGGGTTGTTATTCCATGTGTGGCGAGGTGGCGTTGGGAACAAATAAAGGCAGACAGTATGAATTATGTACATGTGTATATATGTATATGTCTGTGTGTGTATATATATGTGTACATTGAGATGTATAGGTATGTATATTGTGCGTGTGTGGACATGTATGTGTATACATGTGTATGTGGGCGGGTTGGGCCATTCTTTCGTCTGTTTCCTTGCGCTACCTCGCAAACGCGGGAGACAGCGATAAAGCATATATATATTTTTTTTTTTTTTTTTTTTTTTTATACTTTGTCGCTGTCTCCCGCGTTTGCGAGGTAGCGCAAGGAAACAGACGAAAGAAATGACCCAACCCCCCCCCATACACATGTACATACACACGTCCACACACGCAAATATACATACCTACACAGCTTTCCATGGTTTACCCCAGACGCTTCACATGCCTTGATTCAATCCACTGACAGCACGTCAACCCCTGTATACCACATCGCTCCAATTCACTCTATTCCTTGCCCTCCTTTCACCCTCCTGCATGTTCAGGCCCCGATCACACAAAATCTTTTTCACTCCATCTTTCCACCTCCAATTTGGTCTCCCTCTTCTCCTCGTTCCCTCCACCTCCGACACATATATCCTCTTGGTCAATCTTTCCTCACTCATTCTCTCCATGTGCCCAAACCATTTCAAAACACCCTCTTCTGCTCTCTCAACCACGCTCTTTTTATTTCCACACATCTCTCTTACCCTTACGTTACTTACTCGATCAAACCACCTCACACCACACATTGTCCTCAAACATCTCATTTCCAGCACATCCATCCTCCTACGCACAACTCTATCCATAGCCCACGCCTCGCAACCATACAACATTGTTGGAACTACTATTCCTTCAAACATACCCATTTTTGCTTTCCGGATAATGTTCTCGACTTCCATACATTTTTCAAGGCTCCCAAAATTTTCGCCCCCTCCCCCACCCTATGATCCACTTCCGCTTCCATGGTTCCATCCGCTGACAGATCCACTCCCAGATATCTAAAACACTTCACTTCCTCCAGCCTCTCACCATTCAAACTCACCTCCCAATTGACTTGACCCTCAACCCTACTGTACCTAATAACCTTGCTCTTATTGACATTTACTCTTAACTTTCTTCTTCCACACACTTTACCAAACTCCGTCACCAGCTTCTGCAGTTTCTCACATGAATCCGCCACCAGCGCTGTATCATCAGCGAACAACAACTGACTCACTTCCCAAGCTCTCTCATCCCCAACAGACTTCATACTTGCCCCTCTTTCCAAAACTCTTGCATTTACCTCCCTAACAACCCCATCCATAAACAAATTAAACAACCATGGAGACATCACACACCCCTGCCGCAAACCTACATTCACTGAGAACCAATCACTTTCCTCTCTTCCTACACGTACACATGCCTTACATCCTCGATAAAAACTTTTCACTGCTTCTAACAACTTGCCTCCCACACCATATATTCTTAATACCTTCCACAGAGCATCTCTATCAACTCTATCATATGCCTTCTCCAGATCCATAAATGCTACATACAAATCCATTTGCTTTTCTAAGTATTTCTCACATACATTCTTCAAAGCAAACACCTGATCCACACATCCTCTACCACTTCTGAAACCACACTGCTCTTCCCCAATCTGATGCTCTGTACATGCCTTCACCCTCTCAATCAATACCCTCCCATATAATTTACCAGGAATACTCAACAAACTTATACCTCTGTAATTTGAGCACTCACTCTTATCCCCTTTGCCTTTGTACAATGGCACTATGCAAGCATTCCGCCAATCCTCAGGCACCTCACCATGAGTCATACATACATTAAATAACCTTACCAACCAGTCAACAATACAGTCACCCCCTTTTTTAATAAATTCCACTGCAATACCATCCAAACCTGCTGCCTTGCCGGCTTTCATCTTCCGCAAAGCTTTTACTACCTCTTCTCTGTTTACCAAATCATTTTCCCTAACCCTCTCACTTTGCACACCACCTCGACCCAAACACCCTATATCTGCCACTCTGTCATCAGACACATTCAACAAACCTTCAAAATACTCATTCCATCTCCTTCTCACATCACCACTACTTGTTATCACCTCCCCATTTACGCCCTTCACTGAAGTTCCCATTTGCTCCCTTGTCTTACGCACCCTATTTACCTCCTTCCAGAACATCTTTTTATTTTCCCTAAAATTTACTGATAGTCTCTCACCCCAACTCTCATTTGCCCTTTTTTTCACCTCTTGCACCTTTCTCTTGACCTCCTGTCTCTTTCTTTTATACTTCTCCCACTCAATTGCATTTTTTCCCTGCAAAAATCGTCCAAATGCCTCTCTCTTCTCTTTCACTAATACTCTTACTTCTTCATCCCACCACTCACTACCCTTTCTAAACAGCCCACCTCCCACTCTTCTCATGCCACAAGCATCTTTTGCGCAATCCATCACTGATTCCCTAAATACATCCCATTCCTCCCCCACTCCCCTTACTTCCATTGTTCTCACCTTTTTCCATTCTGTACACAGTTTCTCCTGATACTTCTTCACACAGGTCTCCTTCCCAAGCTCACTTACTCTCACCACCTTCTTCACCCCAACATTCACTCTTCTTTTCTGAAAACCCATACTAATCTTCACCTTAGCCTCCACAAGATAATGATCAGACATCCCTGCAGTTGCACCTCTCAGCACATTGACATCCAAAAGTCTCTCTTTCGCACGCCTGTCCATTAACACGTAATCCAATAACGCTCTCTGGCCATCTCTCCTACTTACATAAGTATACTTATGTATATCTCGCTTTTTAAACCAGGTATTCCCGATCATCAGTCCTTTTTCAGCACATAAATCTACAAGCTCTTCACCATTTCCATTTACAACACTGAACACCCCATACATACCAATTATTCCCTCAACTGCCACATTACTCACCTTTGCATTCAAATCACCCATCACTATAACCCGGTCTCGTGCATCAAAACCGCTAACACACTCATTTAGCTGTTCCCAAAACACTTGCCTCTCATGATCTTTCTTCTCATGCCCAGGTGCATATGCACCAATAATCACCCACCTCTCTCCATCAACTTTCAATTTTACCCATATTAATCGAGAATTTACTTTCTTACATTCTATGACATACTCCCACAACTCCTGTTTCAGGAGTATTGCTACTCCTTCCCTTGCTCTTGTCCTCTCACTAACCCCTGACTTCACTCCCCAGACATTTCCAAACCACTCTTCCCCTTTACCCTTGAGCTTCGTTTCACTCAGAGCCAAAACATCCAGGTTCCTTTCCTCAAACATACTACCTATCTCTCCTTTTTTCACATCTTGGTTACATCCACACACATTTAGGCACCCCACTCTGAGCCTTCGAGGAGGATGAGCACTCCCCGCGTGACTCCTTCTTCTGTTTCCCATTTTTTTTTATATATATATATATATATATATATATATATATATATATATATATATATATATATATATATATATATATATATATTCTGTTTCCCATTTAATGTTAAAATACAAGGAGGGGAGGATTTCTGTCCCTCCGCTCCCGTCCCCTTTAGTCGCATTCTACGACACGTGAGGAATGCGTGGTAAGTATTCTTTCTCCCCTATCCCCAAGGATAATATATATATATATATATATATATATATATATATATATATATATATATATATATATATATATATATATATACATACATATTTTTTTTTTTTTTGCCGCTGTCTCCCGCGTTTGCGAGGTAGCGCAAGGAAACAGACGAAAGAAATGGCCCAACCCACCCCCATACACATGTATATACATACGTCCACACACGCAAATATACATACCTACACAGCTTTCCATGGTTTACCCCAGACGCTTCACATGCCCTGATTCAATCCACTGACAGCACGTCAACCCCGGTATACCACATCGATCCAATTCACTCTATTCCTTGCCCGCCTTTCACCCTCCTGCATGTTCAGGCCCCGATCACTCAAAATCTTTTTCACTCCATCTTTCCACCTCCAATTTGGTCTCCCACTTCTCCTCGTTCCCTCCACCTCCGACACATATATCCTCTTGATCAATCTTTCCTCACTTATTCTCTCCATGTGACCAAACCATTTCAAAACACCCTCTTCTGTTCTCTCAACCACGCCCTTTTTGTTTCCACACATCTCTCTTACCCTTACGTTACTTACTCGATCAAACCACCTCACACCACACATTGTCCTCAAACATCTTATTTCCAGCACATCCATCCTCCTGCGCACAACTCTATCCATAGCCCACGCATCGCAACCATACAACATTGTTGGAACCACTATTCCTTCAAACATACCCATTTTTGCTTTCCGAGATAATGTTCTCGACTTCCACACATTCTTCAAGGCTCCCAGGATTTTCGCCCCCTCCCCCACCCTATGATCCACTTCCGCTTCCATGGTTCCATCCGCTGCCAGATCCACTCCCAGATATCTAAAACACTTTACTTCCTCCAGTTTTTCTCCATTCAAACTTACCTCCCAATTGACTTGACCCTCAACCCTACTGTACCTAATAACCTTGCTCTTATTCACATTTACTCTTAACTTTCTTCTTTCACACACTTTACCAAACTCAGTCACCAGCTTCTGCAGTTTCTCACATGAATCAGCCACAGCGCTGTATCATCAGCGAACAACAACTGACTCACTTCCCTAGCTCTCTCATCGCCAACAGACTTCATACTTGCCCCTCTTTCCAAAACTCTTGCATTCACCTCCCTAACAACCCCAACCATAAACAAATTAAACAAACATGGAGACATCACACACCTCTGCCGCAAACCTACATTCACTGAGAACCAATCACTTTTCTCTCTTCCTACACGTACACATGCCTTACATCCTCGATAAAAACTTTCCACTGCTTCTAACAACTTTCCTCCCACACCATATATTCTTAATACCTTCCACAGAGCATCTCTATCAACTCTATCACATATATATATATATATATATATATATATATATATATATATATATATATATATATATATATATATATATATATATATAATCCCTGGGGATAGGGGAGAAAGAATACTTCCCAGGTATTCCCTGCGTGTCGTAGAAGGCGACTGAAAGGGGAGGGAGCGGGGAGCTGGAAATCCTCCCCTCTCGTTTTTTTTTAATTTTCCAAAAGAAGGAACAGAGAATTGGGCCAGGTGAGGATATTTCCTCAGAGGCCGAGTCCTCTGTTCTTAACGCTACCTTGCTAATGCGGGAAATGGCGAATAGTTTGAAAGAAAGAAAGATATACACACATACACACACATACATGTTATATACATACACAGTCATATACAATCAATTCATGTGTACCATAAGAATATACTTAAATTACTGAAAATAAGGAAAATACTTTCATTAAATTAAAACATATGATGTAAATGCCTTACTTCACCAAATGTTAAGCATCAAAAAACTAAGACAAACAGGACAGACTGATTCTCTTAAAATTACTGAACTTTATCTTGCTTCATCTTCAGCACATCTTCCCAGTAATATGCTAAAGTACAAGAAACATTATACATAGTTAAAATCTCTCATTACACTTGCAATATCTAACATTCATCACAAAGATCTGGATGATATTTATTGAGATAGTTTTGCAACAGTAATTTGAATATAAGCTGCCTTCTCAGCCCACAAAACCTGACATGAAGAAATGTTCTCAATTATGGGAAAGTCCCAGAGTTACTAACTGCACTGTTTACACTGGAGGAAATTCTGAGTCATCATCAAACTTAAGGACACTCTTTGGAGGCGATTCACAAGCAGTAGCCATCTCACTCATCTTGTCTGCTTCAACGCGCTCTTCTGTTTTTTTTTTTTTACGTTCCAGTGGTTGAAAGAACAGAAGAGGGTGTTTTGAAATGGTTTGGGCACATGGAAAGAATGAGTGAGGAAAGACTGACCAAGAGGATATATGTGTCGGAGGTGGAGGGAACGAGGAGAAGTGGGAGACCAAATTGGAGGTGGAAAGATGGAGTGAAAAAGATTTTGAGTGATCGGGGCCTGAACATGCAGGAGGGTGAAAGGCGGGCAAGGAATAGAGTGAATTGGATCGATGTGGTATACCGGGGTCGACGTGCTGTCAACGGATTGAATCAGGGCATGTAAAGCGTCTGGGGTAAACCATGGAAAGTTCTGTGGGGCCTGGATGTGGAAAGGGAGCTGTGGTTTCGGACATTATTACATGACAGCTAGAGACTGAGTGTGAACGAATGGGGCCTTTGTTGTCTTTTCCTAGCGCTACCTCGCACACATGAGGGGGGAGGGAGATGTTATTCCATGTGTGGCGAGGTGGTGATGGGAATAAATAAAGGCAGACTATGAATTATGTACATGTGTATATATGTATATGTCTGTGTGTGTATATATATGTGTACATTGAGATGCATAGGTATGTATATTTGAGTGTGTGGACGTGTATGTATATACATGTGTATGGGGGTGGGTTGGGCCATTTCTTTCGTCTGTTTCCTTGCGCTACCTCGCAAACGCGGGAGACAGCGACAAAGCAAAATAAATAAATGAATAAATATATATATATTTTTATTTATTTATATATTATACTTTGTCGCTGTCTCCCGCGTTTGCGAGGTAGCGCAAGGAAACAGACGAAAGAAATGGCCCAACCCACCCCCATACACATGTATATACATACGTCCACACACGCAAATATACATACCTACACAGCTTTCCATGGTTTACCCCAGACGCTTCACATGCCTTGATTCAATCCACTGACAGCACGTCAACCCCGGTATACCACATCGCTCTAATTCACTCTATTCCTTGCCCTCCTTTCACCCTCCTTCATGTTCAGGCCCCGATCACACAAAATCTTTTTCACTCCATCTTTCCACCTCCAATTTGGTCTCCCTCTTCTCCTCGTTCCCTCCACCTCCGACACATATATCCTCTTGGTCAATCTTTCCTCACTCATTCTCTCCATGTGCCCAAACCACTTCAAAACACCCTCTTCTGCTCTCTCAACCACGCTCTTTTTATTTCCACACATCTCTCTTACCCTTACGTTACTTACTCGATCAAACCACCTCACACCACACATTGTCCTCAAACATCTCATTTCCAGCACATCCATCCTCCTGCGCACAACTCTATCCATAGCCCACGCCTCGCAACCATACAACATTGTTGGAACCACTATTCCTTCAAACATACCCATTTTTGCTTTCCGAGATAATGTTCTCGACTTCCACACATTCTTCAAGGCCCCCATAATTTTCGCCCCCTCCCCCACCCTATGATCCACTTCCGCTTCCATGGTTCCATCCGCTGCCAGATCCACTCCCAGATATCTAAAACACTTCACTTCCTCCAGTTTTTCTCCATTCAAACTCATCTCCCAATTGACTTGACCCTCAACCCTACTGTACCTAATAACCTTGCTCTTATTCACATTTACTCTTAACTTTCCTCTTTCACACACTTTACCAAACTCAGTCACCAGCTTCTGCAGTTTCTCACAGGAATCAGCCACCAGCGCTGTATCATCAGCGAACAACAACTGACTCACTTCCCAAGCTCTCTCATCCCCAACAGACTTCATACTTGCCCCTCTTTCCAAAACTCTTGCATTTACCTCCCTAACAACCCCATCCATAAACAAATTAAACAACCATGGAGACATCACACACCCCTGCCGCAAACCTACATTCACTGAGAACCAATCACTTTCCTCTCTTCCTACACGTACACATGCCTTACATCCTCGATATATATATATATATATATATATATATATATATATATATATATATATATATATATATATATATGTTGAGATGTTGAGATGTATAGGTGTGTATATGTGCGTGAGTGGACGTGTATGTATATACATGTGTATGGGGGTGGGTTGGGCCATTTCTTTCGTCTGTTTCCTTGCGCTACCTCGCTAACGCGGGATACAGCGACAAAGCAAAAAAATAAAGATATATATAATATAATATAATATATATATATATATATATATATATATATATATATATATATATATATATATATATATATATATATATATATCTTTCTTTCATACTATTCGCCATTTCCCGCATTGGCGAGGTAGCGTTGAGAACAGAGGACTGGGCCCTTGAGGGAATATCCTCACCTGGGCCCCTTCTCTGTTCCCTCTTTTGGAAAATTAAAAAAAAAGTGAGAGGGGAGGATTTCCAGCCCCCCCGCTCCCTCCCCTTTTAGTCGCCTTCTACGACACGCAGGGAATACGTGGGAAGTATTCTTTCTCCCCTATCCCCAGGGATAATATATATATATATATATTTTTTTTTTTTTTTTTTTTTTTTTTTTTATACTTTGTCGCTGTCTCCCGCGTTTGCGAGGTAGCGATATCTGTTTCCCATTTTAGAAATATATATATATATATATATATATATATATATATATATATATATATATATATATATATATATATATATATATATATATATATATATATATATATATATATATATGTATACATATATATATATATATATATATATATATATATATATATATATATATATATATATATATATATATATATATATATATATGTATACATATATATATATATATATATATATATATATATATATATATATATATATATATATATATTTTTTTTTTTTCATACTATTCGCCATTTCCCGCATTAGCGAGGTAGCGTTAAGAACAGAGGACTGGGCCTTTGAGGGAATATCCTCATATGGGCCCCTTCTCTGTTCCTTCTTTTGGAAAATTTAAAAAAAAAAAAAAAATGAGAGGGGAGGATATATATATATATATATATATATATATATATATATATATATATATATATATATATATATATATATATATATATCAACTAACAATCAATTCGAATGCTACTGATTATGAAATGCAACATTATTTTCAGAGTGAATTTCTTGTTTTCGTTTGCAGAAATGACAGCAATTCCCAGCAGCTGCGTCATCGTCCAGTAACTGCTTACTGAGATTTCTGTTCTGTTCTGCCATGTGAATAATTTTAAAGCGACGAACACAAGCAGTTGAAAATAACAGGGTAATTTCCATGCTTGAATTTACGATTGACTCACTGTTAAAATTTCACCAAAGAAATTAAGATGAGACTTCTGTTTTCTTAAGGTCAACTATGTGCTCTCCTGTCTCTCTTGTAATATTCAATCATTTTCAGCATTACTGTATTGATATACGACGGCCATTTACATATCATAAACATCTTACACCAAGTGAGGCAAGAGAAATACAACTGTCGGTGTGGTGATCGGATTCAGAATTTTCAGACCACCATGAATCATTTGGATCTTTAGTGCTTCATACGATATATCAGTATTCTCCAGTGTCTGGATACTCACATTATCCTATACTGAAAATGGCAATTACTTGACTCTTATGATTGCTTCCTGTGAAGCTTTAGTTATGTAGATTAAATCACCGCATGTGTGTCAGACCTAAATTCCCAAGCCATCTTTCTCAGGAATACGGTATATTGTGTTATACTGAACACTAAGAGAAATTCTGTTGGTAAATCTAATATGTGACTTCACTACAGCATTTCAAGGACCGTGTTCCAAACGCTGTAGCATTTCATGGCACACTGTTCCCTTACCTCACCAAACAGTCATCCTTCCAGAATCTCTAGCAACCAGCTTGTATTTCTTTACATCACCTCAAAGCTAAAGCTTTCCCCCAACCAGCTTCGGCTCTCCTGTGCCACTTCAGGCTCTCCTCTCTAACTTGCTCTACCCTTTCCTCAATTAGTTCAAGCTTCTCTCAGCAGGCTCACCCCAGCCTCAGCTACCTTAGGGTCTCCCTAAATGCTTTAAAGGACTCTCTTCAAGGATTATAGGATATCACAGCCTCTCTCTGTTTCTTGTTGGCTTTAACAATATGATCCTTTTTCCCGCTGTGTGTTTCAACATTTTTTCCGTCATGGCATTTAAAGAAAATGCTAATTTTCGTATTGTATTTCTTTCAAACTTCACTAACTCTAAACGCAATGAGAGAGTTATATTTTCTCTTTTCTTCCCCGAAGATTTACTTTACCGAGAAAGCAGGTAAACCAGATTGTACAGAGCAAGTAAAACTGTTCCTGTATCTGGCATGTTCATGTAATATTCTTTAAAAGACTTCTAGTTCTTGCGTTCTTATCTCTCTCTCTCTCTCTCTCTCTCTCTCTCTCTCTCTCTCTCTCTCTCTCTCTCTCTCTCTCTCTCAGTCTCTCTCTCTCTCTCTCTCTCTCTCTCTTTATAAGAGGAGTCAGAACTTGGAAGTTCTATACACCTAACCGGGTATAGCTGTCGAGGTCAGGTAGGATCCAAGTGGAGTCATTTGTGCCAGATAGAGAAGGAACAGCCGTCAATAGACTGGGGTAGGGTGGAGTAGTAATAGAGAGAACATCATATGACGGCGCTCCAACCTGACTGGGACTTATAGATGACAAGTCGAGAAAATGAATCGTAGATTCTTTTGTTTCTTTATCGACATTATTGTGACAATGCATAATGCTCTGATATGATCCTTGGCAACTATCGCCTTTCCTCTCATATGTAATGTCTTTCTTTTGTTTCTTTATCGACATTATTGTGACAATGCATAATGCTCTGATATGATCCTTGGTAACTATCGCCTTTCCTCTCATATGTAATGTCTTATCGACGCAAAGAACTGCCAGCGAGTTAGTAAAGCTAAGTTTATCCATGACCCTGTACTTTACTCTAGGATACCTTTAATATAAGTGGCGAGCTGACTGAATCTTCAGCGTTTCTTGCCACCGGTATAATGATAATATATGTAAGAAGAGATTAACTGTCAGTAAAGCAAGGAATAGGAGAAAACAGGAAGAATGCCGGTAAAGCAAAAACAAGATAATCGTGTGGACAATAAGTAATTCAGAATCAGAGCATGAAGGATGAAGTAGTCTGTCATAAACGGGTGATGACCATGAGGCAATGTGAAATGACGAGTGGCGATGGTGACCACAGAACTGAGCGAGGTTAGGAAAAGGAGGCGCGAGTGATGTCCTCTGTGAGGGGAGTCATTTTAGACTGGACGCTTTAGAGGTGTGCTGGAGAACTGGGAGGGACAATCCTCCAAGAACATCATCTCATGTGTTGCAGAATCAGTTTACGGGAAGATGAAATGTGAGAGGTGCATGACGACTTGTATACTGATAAGAATGAGGTTCTTTCGAAGACGAAAATATATTGGAAAGAGCACTGAAATAAGTAGATTCTTTCTCGAGGTAAGAGCCTGTTTTGAACAGGCCAAGAACAATGATGAATGTAATATGATTAACTATAGAGTATTGATGAAAACCGTCTTGTTTATCGTAAATGGTGGTGAGGTGGTGACAACTACCCTTGCTCGTTACCATTACTGCTTATCAGAGACCAGCTAACTGTGTGTTATCATCTCACGCTGACTGATGGAGGGTGAGTCGCCTGAAAAATGGAAGCTGTTCACTTACTGGTCTCGCTTCATTAATCTGAAATATTCACATGATTTTTTTTTTTTTTTGTTTCTCGTTGCTCCATAGGATGAACGATAAAACGTGATGGTTTATCCTAGAAAACCATAACCAATTTCGTATACGTTGTGGCTGGTGGTGGTGGCAATTTATCAGACAGATTACCAGAGAACAGTCTGGTGCGCGTAAGAAAAAAAAATCGCTGACGTTATGGAACCCAGATTTGGGTTAATCACACGTCGTTGCCAGAGAATGTCGCTTGCAACTCTAGTTTGGGAAGACCATGCAAAAACTGTGGGTGTGCTGAGTGGGTTTGTTGCTACTAAGGTGTACGAAAGTTTCTTATCACAGGCTGCAAGAGGTGAAGGGTCAAAGAAATTACGTTCAGTAGACTTTCGAATCATTAAATCTTTTTCACCGAAATGAAAAGTAACAACAGATATTGAGTTCGTTCTGACCACATTTCTTCTACAACTACACAGGTGTTGAATGCCTCATGCCACTATATTATCTAACATCGTCCACATTAAATGCATCATCCCAATGCTTACTTACTTTTCTCAATATCATCCATTCTTTAAGTAATTCTTACCTGTATTTCTTCCTGCGTCATCCATAGTACATACGTTATACGTAGGCAGAATTCTTTCATCCCTATCCCAATATAAATTATCATATTTATTCATTTAATATATATATATATATATATATATATATATATATATATATATATATATATATATATATATATATATATATATATATATATATATATATATGCGTAAGACAAGGGAGCAAATGGGAACTTCAGTGAAGGGCGCAAATGGGGAGGTGATAACAAGTAGTGGTGATGTGAGAAGGAGATGGAGTGAGTATTTTGAAGGTTTGTTGAATGTGTTTGATGATAGAGTGGCAGATATAGGGTGTTTTGGTCGAGGTGGTGTGCAAAGTGAGAGGGGAAGGGAAAATGATTTGGTAAACAGAGAAGAGGTAGTAAAAGCTTTGCGGAAGATGAAAGCCGGCAAGGCAGCAGGTTTGGATGGTATTGCAGTGGAATCTATTAAAAAAGGGGGTGACTGTATTGTTGACTGGTTGGTAAGGTTATTTAATGCATGTATGATTCATGGTGAGGTGCCTGAGGATTGGCGGAGTGCGTGCATAGTGCCATTGTACAAAGGCAAAGGGGATAAGAGTGAGTGCTCAAATTACAGAGGTATAAGTTTGTTGAGTATTCCTGGTAAATTATATGGGAGGGTATTGATTGAGAGGGTGAAGGCATGTACAGAGCATCAGATTGGGGAAGAGCAGTGTGGTTTCAGAAGTGGTAGAGGATGTGTGGATCAGGTGTTTGCTTTGAAGAATGTATGTGAGAAATACTTAGAAAAGCAAATGGATTTGTATGTAGTATTTATGGATCTGGAGAAGGCATATGATAGAGTTGATAGAGATGCTCTGTGGAAGGTATTAAGAATATATGGTGTGGGAGGCAAGTTGTTAGAAACAGTGAAAAGTTTTTATCGAGGATGTAAGGCATGAGTACGTGTAGGAAGAGAGGAAAGTGATTGGTTCTCAGTGAATGTAGGTTTGCGGCAGGGGTGTGTGATGTCTCCATGGTTGTTTAATTTGTTTATGGATGGGGTTGTTAGGGAGGTGAATGCAAGAGTTTTGGAAAGAGGGGCAAGTATGAAGTCTGTTGTGGATGAGAGAGTTTGGGAAGTGAGTCAGCTGTTGTTCGCTGATGATACAGCGCTGGTGGCTGATTCATGTGAGAAACTGCAGAAGCTGGTGACTGAGTTTGGTAAAGTGTGTGAAAGAGGAAAGTTAAGAGTAAATGTGAATAAGAGCAAGGTTATGAGGTACAGTAGGGTTGAGGGTCAAGTCAATTGGGAGGTAAGTTTGAATGGAGAAAAACTGGAGGAAGTAAAGTGTTTTAGATATCTGGGAGTGGATCTGGCAGCGGATGGAACCATGGAAGCGGAAGTGAATCATAGGGTGGGGGAGGGGGCGAAAATCCTGGGAGCCTTGAAGAATGTGTGGAAGTCGAGAACATTATCTCGGAAAGCAAAAATGGGTATGTTTGAAGGAATAGTGGTTCCAACAATGTTGTATGGTTGCGAGGCGTGGGCTATGGATAGAGTTGTGCGCAGGAGGGTGGATGTGCTGGAAATGAGATGATTGAGGACAATGTGTGGTGTGAGGTGGTTTGATCGAGTAAGTAACGTAAGGGTAAGAGAGATGTGTGGATATAAAAAGAGCGTGGTTGAGAGAGCAGAAGAGGGTGTTTTGAAATGGTTTGGGCACATGGAGAGAATGAATGAGGAAAGATTGACCAAGAGGATATATGTGTCGGAGGTGGAGGGAACGAGGAGAAGAGGGAGACCAAATTGGAGGTGGAAAGATGGAGTGAAAAAGATTTTGTGTGATCGGGGCCTGAACATGCAGGAGGGTGAAAGGAGGGCAAGGAATAGAGTGAATTGGAGCGATGTGGTATACCGGGGTTGACGTGCTGTCAGTGGATTGAATCAGGGCATGTGAAGCGTCTGGGGTAAACCATGGAAAGCTGTGTAGGTATGTATATTTGCGTGTGTGGACGTATGTATATACATGTGTCTACATGTGCAGTGTGGGTCCACTTCTCCTCTTCTATAGGTATTACTTTGATTTTTGCTCCCAAGAGCTGACTGCCTGTGTGCTCACACCACTAGCTAGACCACGTAATACTCAGCGAGCTGCTGCGTCACACGATCATTGTGTGGTCATGAGTAACTGAAGGGTGGGCCGTTTTGACTTCTGCTTCTTGCCCTACACGTCGAAGCTTTGGAACTGTATACCTTCTCATGTCTTTTCCAATAACTATGTCCTGGCACATTTTAAAAGACACGTTTTTCATTTTCCAAAAAATTCGTTAATATTTTCACTTGTCTTTTCTTTTTCCGTTTAACAATTATCTCTATACTTCAATTAGAGTCCGGCCTTAATGTGGACTTTTGTCTGTTATTGGAGTCTCAAAACAGAAAAACAAAATGAAGCGATACACTGTGTAATGTGTTTCCCGCCCCTACATTGATCACGTCTTTCATAGTATTCCTAAAACATTGTGAGCATGTGCCACATAAATACAAAATGTAGTCTGCAGATTAGTCTCTGCTGTATCCTCAATATACAGAGGAGGTATGCATGGGTTAAAGGTAGAGAGAAAACTTCAAAAGTGTAATTGGTAAATGTTGCAGTCGGTGATGATCATCGTAATTAATTAAACCCAAGAAAAAATAGTTGGATTTGCCGCTCTCATTTCGTGCTTAGCTGGAAAGGAATTTGGAAAACGCTGTTCTGTAAATCCCGTCGCGAAAAACACATAACAAAGATGCCTCAGCAACAAACGTTTGTAATGTTAATCGATACCGTTAACAGTTGGGGAAAATGGCGTAATGCAAAACGTTTGTGTCATGAACCTACGTAACTGTTACTGAGAGAGAGAGAGAGAGAGAGAGAGAGAGAGAGAGAGAGAGAGATATTACCTAGAGTCTCGCGTTAATATTTCCAATCAGTGTCTCCCATCAACGTCTTCTATCCTGTGTTGTATCTACGCACCACACTGACTACTGTGTTCCACACCAGTCCCACTCACTGTTCTTTGACCGTCTCGCTCAAGTGATTCTTTCACAGTCGTTACTCAGTTAAGCTTCCCTGCTACCGCTTTGAGGTTGTGTGTCTTGTTTCACAGCCCTTGTAAGTCTTGTGTTGTTTCTCTTTAATTTTGAGGAGAGTGATTTGTATATTGTATTCTCCTCACAAGTATGATATTCTATTCTTCAGCTTTGTTATATTTCGCCATCCAACATCTACTTTTCTTTTATACAGTCCTTTTTCACTTGATCTTTTCTTTGTATCATTCTTTCTCTCTGTATTTTCATGTTTGAGATGAAGAATATTTCTTTGGTCAGCATCAAATCTCTTTAAAGCACCTCATCTGCTTATATATAACGAGGTTCGCAGAGTTCCTTTATTCGAAGTTCATTTACAGTTAGAATTAAGTTATCATAATTGCTTTTTTATGCCTGGATATATCCGATGTTTTGGGAAATCCTGTTACTTATGTTTAGCTGATTTGGATAAAGTACCGATATCGTTCATACATAGAGCGTGTATCATTTTTTGACATGAAGGAACTTCCGTGTCATCTCTTACATGAGTCTAGTTAGATATGGTATATATTGTACAGAGCGAACCAAAGACTCAAATAATATCTAACCCTAGTAAGGCATCTTAGTCATATGTTAGCCTCTTGCGATTTATCATACGGAGATGAGACTTCCATTCATTTCAAGATCCTGTGTTAACAGGTAGATATATCTACCTCCTTATTTACCATAATAAATAATCTAGTAACATATGAGGTTTGTGATACGGCGCGAGTGTTTACCACCGGCCTATGTCAACAACTGTTGTAGCCCCTGTGAGGCTTCACGGATGGAAGGATAACAACTTTAGCCACAAGTTTCTCTATGCTAATTTCCACCATCGCGAACTCTACTGTGAACTTGGGTCCTTCTTCACATATTGACATAAGCTGCGCTGTGTAGTTTCGAGGGAACAGGTTTTGATTAGTGACTTAAGATGATGTTTGACTTGTTGAATTAGAAAAGTACTACAGTGTTACGTATACTTTGGTCAAAGAATATTCTATTCACCAGAAAATTTTTACCTCCAAAGATTTTGAATATAATGACAAAATAGCAGGGGAAGAGGGTTTCCATTCACTGCAATAGGATTAAAAGGAATGCCCACCAAATATAATCCTAATGATAAGGAGAGAGGAAAGGTGAATTTGCCACTTCGTGCCAATGAAACGTTCTCAAGGCCATGAGGCTATATGGATGTCCTTCATATACATAGGGGGGAGGTCGATCCTTATCCTTGACTTATAGTCTTCTTTTATCAATAGATCTTTCTGATTCTTAACCAAAAGCATCTCTAACTACAGCTTTAATTCAATCTCTCCATCTCTCTTCCGACCATATCAATAATGCATTGTTAATTCTGTTCCTGTTGAAACGGCTCTTTTTAGTAACATATTTTCCTTTAATTATGCTGTAAATGTTTCTACATCCAGTCCCTCTTCCCACTCACCTTATGCTCTCTCCTATATTTTTCACACGCAAGGCCATCCATCTACTCCTCCTACTACAAGTGAGCAAACCTCCTCTTGCTATAAAAGAATGTGCTTTCGAACTGGCTCCGATCTTGACTTACCTATCTCATCTCATGTATAAAACCCAGTGTTTTCCTTCTGCTTGGAAGCTTGCCTTAGTGTACTCCATTTCTTAGAAAGGAGAGTATTCTAACCCCAACAATTATTATCCACTGATCTTAATTCTACTTCCAAAGTTTTTAAATCTTTCTTCAACTCTCGTTTTTTCTTTTTTTTAGCACTTGGATCCCATTCCCTTCATTCACAATGCAAAGCCTACTGGTAATCCTAACTACTGTGGCTCACCTGAGGTCCTCCTCTCTCGAAGATTTTGGTAAATCTTTTGTCGCTGCACTCGACATCTAAGCATTTGATGGGGTTTAGCACAAATCTTTGTTTTCCAACTTCCTTCTCTTGACTTTAATCCTTCTTTCTGTTCTCTGCTACACAACTTATTTTCTTAACATTCCATTGCCGTAGTCACTGATGGAGCGATTTCTCACTCTATCAACAATGGTGTCCTTCAAGGTTCTGTCCGATAGCCAACTGTCCATGTTCTCTCTATTCACGATCTTCTCCCTTCATCCTTTAGTCTTATTCACTCTCACGTCGATGATTACATTCTAAATACTTCTAGTCATCTTACCTTCCCTCTTCACTCTACTACTCTCTCTCATGTTGAACATTACTCCTCCCATCACCTGAGCAGCATCTTGAAGTGGGGATGCGGAACATTGCTGTATAAAATCAATGTCTCCTTTCAGATCTTTTTGAATCTAACTCGCTCCCCACTGTTAGATTTCAAAACACTACAATTCAACCATGCAATAGCTTTAACATGTTGAGCATAACCATATCCTCCTCTCTAACCCCTCCCCCACCCTGTGACTCACTTCCGATTCCATGGTTCCATCCGCTGCTAATCCACTCCCAGATATCTAAAACGCTTCGCTTCCTCCAGTTTTTCTCCATTCAAACTTACCTCCCAATTTACTTGTCCCTCAACCCTACTGTACCTAATAACCTTGCTCTTATTCACATTTACTCTCAGCTTTCTTCTTTCATACACTTTACCAAACTGTCACCAACTTCTGCAGTTTCTCACCCGAATCAGTCATCAGTGCTGTATCATCAGCGAACAAAAACTGACTCACTTCCTAAGCCCCTCTCATCCACAACAGATTGCATACTTGCCCCTCATTCCAAAACTCTTGCATTTTCATCCCTAACAACCTCATCCACAAACAAATTTAACAACCATGGAAACATCACGCACCCCTGCCGCAAACCTACATTCACTGAGAACCAATCACTTTCCTTTCTGCCTACTCGTACACATGCCTTACATCCTTGATAAAAACTTTTCACTGCTTCTAGCAACTTACCTCCAACACCATATACTCTTAATACCTTCCACAGAGCATCTCTATCAACTCTGTCATATGCCATCTCCAGACCCATGAATGTTACACACAAATCCGTCTGTTTTTCTAATATTTCTCGCATACATTCTTCAAAGCAAACACTTGATCAACACATCCTCTACCACTTCTGAAACCACACTGCTCTTCCCCAATCTGATGCTTTGTACATGCCCCTACCCTCTTAAGCAATACCCTCCCATATCATTTCTGGAATCTGAACACTCACCTTTATCCCCTTTGCCTTTGTACTATGGCACTATGCATACATTCTGCCAATCCTCAGGCACTTCACCATGAACCATACATACATTGAATATCCTCACTAACCAGTCAACAACACAGTCATCCCCTTTTTTTTAATAAATTCCACTACAATACCATCCAAACCCGCCGCCTTGCCGGCTTTCATCTTCCGCAAAGCTTTCACTACCTCTTCTCTGTTTACCAAACCATTCTCCCTGACCCTCTCACTACGCACACTACCTCGACCAAAACACCCTATATATATCTGCCACTTTATCATCTAACACATTCAACAAACCTTCAAAATACTTACTATCACCACTATTTGTCATTACCTCCCCATTAGCCCCCTTCACCGAATTTTTTTCCATACTTTTCGCGTTAAGAACAAAGGACTAAGCCTTTGAGGGAAATCCTCACTTAGCCCTTCTCTGTTTCTTCTTTTGGAAAATCAAAAACGAGAGGCGAGGATTTCCAACCCCCACTCCCTCCCCTTTCAGTCGCCTTCTACGACACGCAGGGAAAGCGTGGGAAGTACTCTTTCTCCCCTATCCCCAATGATATATATATACATGAATCTATATATATGACCGTATATCAGCCTGGTAAATTACCAGATTGCTTCGTAATGTACTTGTTATTGTTCACAGTAATAATCATAACAGAAACACTCCAATGCACTTGAAATATTAATTGGAAATTTAATTCTTTAGAGATATAAATACTTTACAATCTTGTATATAATTAGTATACGAAACAATTAATAATTTGTGTGAACAAATTAATTATGTTTCAATATCAATTCAGTATGCCAGTTGGGATGAACATTTTTATTAGTTTTCAAGATAAGTTTGATTATAATCGGTTGCTTATTAATAAGAAACTAACAAAGGCAGACTAACAAAAGGCATTACTGAACCATCACAAGAGGGCTTCGAACCTTGGGCCTCTGACATCAAGAATGACCATGATGTATATGCCTGAGGCGCTGCAAATGCACCCTAACAGGATGTCTTCTATAGCCAGCTATACCAGTTCTGTAGCAGCAAACAGCCACATTTTCGGCTCCGCACTAACAATCTGCCAATGGTTTTTATAGGATACAGCTCACTACGTCTTCTCTATCCCGGCCCTCGAAGAGTACCAGTTGTATGATACTAAGAGATCACTATCGAATGACTAGCCAGTGAAAGACTCGAGCCACGTCTCCGTGATTTCAAAAGCGACAGAGAAAGCTGGTGCACCGAACACGTAAAAGATACATCTCACTGACACTCCAACTCTCATATATAATGGATAATGTGAACCAATGACACTTCGTCGTCTGTTCATGCACTAACTCGGTGACGCCGGTAATCACGAACGTCTTCATAAAAAACTGACATTCTCGTAAATTGTTTACACTTATCAACACTACTCCAATTCTGTGGGAGCCACTTGCATTTCTAGGCGGATTATTACTAATCATTTGAGACAAGTTACTGGAGCGTCACATATCTTCCCAACTCTAGAACGACAGATGAAACTACCACACTGTCATCAAGTGAACCGCTGTATTCCAACAATATTCCTGAGGTATCTCAGGATATATATATATATATATATATATATATATATATATATATATATATATATATATATATATATATATATATATTACTATATACATTCACCAATGACCGCGTTAGCGAGGTAGCGTTAAGAATAGATGACAAAGCCTAAGAGGGAAGAATCCTCACTTAGCTCCCTTCTCTGTTCCTTCTTTTGGACAGGAAAACAGGTGGAGGCTTTGCAGGCCGCCAGTTCCACCCCTTTCAGTCGCCTACTAAGGCACGCAAGGTCGACGTAGGCAGTATTCGTTCTCCCCTATACCCGGTGATAACATATATATATATATATATATATATATATATATATATATATATATATATATATATATATATATATATATATATATATATATATATGTACATTTATCTATTTTGCTTTGTCGCTGTCTCCCGCGTTAGCGAGGTAGCGCAAGGAAACAGCCGAAAGAATGGCCCAACCCACCCACATACACATGTATATACATAGACGTTCACACACGCAAATATACATACCTATACATCTCAACGTATACGTATATATATACACACAGACATATACACATATACATATGTACATAATTCATACTGTCCGCCTCTATTCATTCCCATCGCCACCTCGCCACACATGAAATAACAACCCCCTCCCCCCTCATGTGTGCTTAGTACTCAGTCGCTGTCTCTCGCGTTAGCGAGGAAACGCAAGGAAACAGCCGAAAGAATGGCCCAACCTATCCACATACACATACATATACATAAACGCCCACACACGCACATATGCATACCTATACAATTTAACGTATACATACATATACATACACAGACATACACATATATACACATATACATATTCATATTTGCTGCCTTCATCCATTCTCGTTGCCACCCCGCCACTCATGAAGTAGCACCCCGCCCCCCGCGCGCGCGAGGTAGAGTTAGGAAAAGACAACAAAGGCCACATTTGTTCACACTCAGTCTCTAGCTCTCATCTATAATGCACCGAAACCAAAGCTCCCTTTCCACATCCAGGCAACACAAAACTTTCCATGGTTTATCCAACGCTTCACATGCCCTGGTTCAATCCATTGACAGCACGTCGACCCCGGTATATCACATCGTTCCAATTCACTCTATTCCTTGCACGCCTTTCATCCTCCTGTATGTTCAGGCCCCGATCGCTCAAAATCTTTTTCACTCTATCTTTCCACCTCCAGTTTGGTCTCCCACTTCTCCTCGTTCTCTCAACCTCTCGCTTATTAATACTTACAGTGATTTACAAGGATTAAGTTACCAGCAACAGGGATGTGAAATTCACGTAATGTGTCATTCTTCCTACAAAGTCTCTTTCGTGCACTGTAGAACATAGCTGATCCCAAGATATCTTGTTGTGTACATGATGTGTGTATGCTTATTGACGCAGTGAGGTTGGAGCAGCCGCAACACTAGGGACCTGACTAGTTAACAGCATTACACCAGTAATGACTCACGTATTAACGCTAGTCTCGTGGGAAGTAGGGAGGTAATGCCTGGCTGACCAAGGTGCTGCTGCCCAAATGCTTATTAGCCTTGTGTGTATGTGTGTGTGTGTGTGTGTGTGTGTGTGTGTGAGTGTGTGTGTGTGTGTGTGTGTGTGTGTGTGTGTGTGTGTGTGTGTGTGTGTGTGTGTGTGTGTGTGTGTGTGTACCTACCAATATTAACTATTTGTACTGTACGAGGATGGGATTCTACTCTCGTGTGGCCACATCTCTCGAACCTTTCGTTACTATCTAAACTTTTGTGTGCTGTCTACATCCACAGTCCTATAATTCAGGTTATTCTATTCATCCACTGCCCTCATATACAAATGTACTTCTTTATATATTCTCTAAATCACAAATTATGGCCTTTGGCCATTCTAGCCTTGCGTCTTCGGTAAACTGGTTATTGTTGATATCATTGAATAAGTGTGAAAACTTAAAGGTTGTGATCAAGTCACTCTTAACTCCTCTCCCATTTTGGGCAAATCTAAGGCGTCCAATACTTCCCTGTAGTTCAGATCTTTATCATCATACTGTCTTTGTTTCCCGTCTTTGTCTTCCTTGTTTGTGTCTCTTTTAGCGCGTTGACCAAATCTTAAAAGTATGTCCTAGTTTTGGCTTAATGTAGGATGTGACCAGCTTGCTGAATATTTCCTTATCCAAAACTTAAATTCTATTTTAACGTTTACCAGGAGACAACTTGTTTCCTTATTGTTCTCCTAGTGTGGGACTCTGGCGACAGGTTAAGGACGATTCCACTCTCGTCTTTTTCACACACAAATTCCGGCTGAATGATAATCATATCCAGGCCTTCTTTCGCTGAGGCCAGTCCTCAGTATCTTAAGTTTCCTCGGAGTGAATTTCATCAACCATTTACCAGGACGATTTTGGAATTTGTCTAGGTCCCCTTGTAGATGTAAGCAATCCTCTTCGCTTTTCATTTCCCTAATGACCTCGGCATCATCTAATGAAGGAATGGGAACATCAAATTTTTGGTTAAGCTGCTAAGAATTTCAAAAAATATTTCTTCTTATATCACATACCTAACGTGGACCAAGATAAAAGAAAACAAAGGTGTGTGTGTGTGTGTGTGTGTGTGTGTGTGTGTGTGTGTGTGTGTGTGTGTAGGGTGTGGGTGGAGGTGGGGGTCTGCCAATATCTGAAACGGCCTAAAAATGTGGCCCATACCCACTAGGTCTAACGTCGTTTGTAAAAGACTGAATTATGTCTAACGAAATAGTTAACAAATGAGTAACTTTGTTACTCACGTTACGCCTTCCTGGCAGGTGTCTGGCTGTGACAGCCGAGAGACGAGACTTACAGAGAATTAATCAACTCTAAATTAAATTTCCAAGCAGCAACAACACTGTCTCTGAAATTCTAAACAGTCTCTGAAGGCTCGTTTGTATCCAAGCTATTTTTCTCTCATACTGTTCACCAATCACACGAACATGTTGAGTTATTTACCCCACAATGTTTACAAGTCACACGTTATCTACATGGCATTTTACACCGGTCACTCCATATATCAATATTTCTACTACATTTTTCACCAATTTCAGGCATGGTGTAATATCACTAGCACACTTTCCCTCAGTCGTTTTACACTGCATTATCATCATTTCTTCTAACTTCATCACCAGTTACTATATAATGCCATGTTTCCACACGATTACTCTCATCACTATATTTTTGCCACGAAATTTCCCACTGATCACTCAGTAATGATGATACAAAATGACCCATCGATCACTCTAAGATGTTGCTACGACATTACTCACTGATTAAACTTAAAAACTCTCCTACGCTGACTTCAAAACTTGACCCACTTGCCCTGCGCCGCAATGCTGGTTCACTTTCCGTCTTTTGTAGATAATACTTTGGTCTTTGTCCCTGAGAGCTGGCCGATTGTGTGACCCCATCACTAGCTAGACCACTCAATACTCGGCAAGTTGCTGCGTTACATGATTACTGTGTGGCCGTTGGCAACTCAAGAGTGGGCCGTTTTGATAATAGTTTCTTTCCCTACATCTCGAAGCTTTGGAACTCTACGCCCTCTCATGTTATTCCAAATAACCATGACCTAGCGTCCTTCCTTGAATACTGCGTCTAGTCTTAGTGACTATACTTGATATATGACACATAATAGAGAAAGTATAGAGGCGAACCTGAGAACCAGACCCTGTGAGAGCCGGTCAGACGACTTAAACTTATCTATCTCGGAAAAGAGAAGGCGAAGAGTGATCTTATACGTGTATTCAAAATTACCAGAGACTCTAATCGATCGAAGAAGCAACTAATGGAAGGATTTTTCTGATTTCATTGTCAGTATGTAATCTTTCTTTAACAGGATTGTTAACATATGGAATCATTTATTAATCAGAGTAGTTGAACGCAGCACTATGTATACATATGTTTAGGAACATACTTGATAAATACTTGCTTCAATTCGACAAGTAACCCTGTTTGTACCTTCATCTTCACATTTAAAGTCTGCAGGCATTTTTCCTAATTCATCTGTGTGCTTCTACTTTTCCTAAACCCTGAGTTTCTGATATGTTCTACCATCGCAAGCATCCTTACATGGATCCAAGATTCCGTTGCTGTTTGAATTCCTTTAGATTCCTTTGCATTCGATGATTTGTAAGGATGCGATGTTTTTTACAACTTATGAATATAAGCTAGTAAATATAAGCTATGTATATAAGACTCAAACAAGCTAAGTACTTATAAAGAGTGATTATAGGTGAATTTGGGTGACAAAAATACTTTAGTATCATGGTTTTTGTAGCCACCACAAATCTTCATTAATAGGAAACCAAGAGCCGTATCCATTGAGAGTCATAAACCCGACTGGCGACCCAGACTATCCCTATAAGCTATCAGTCACACTTATAAAAGTAATAACTGAGATGCCTTGCCACCATCAGTACGGGGATGGGGATAAAAAGATAAGACCAGGAGCCGGTACTACTGTAGACGAATGATAATGACAAAAATGCCTCGCTTACGGACTGTGGGGGATAGGAACGTAGGTCAGGGAGTAGTGATGATGATGTAGAAGGATGATGGTAAACTGAATGTTCTTTACATAAAGTCTTGCGGGGTATGGGAAGAAGACAGGCGCGGGAGGAGCAGTGATGCAGTAGACTACTGATAACGAGCGGGGCTGCAACACCTACAGGAGAGGGTGGGTCAGGAGAGAGGAGTATGGACACCTCACTTATGAGGACACGCAAGGGAGGTGTAGGCAATGGTATTTGGTAACACTTGCGCAGGCGTGTTGGATGGTCATTACAGCTTACTACAATGGCTCATTGTAGAAGAAAGCAGCAATACACAGCTGAAGATGAAGACACATTTTATGAGCCTAACACTTCTAAAATATTGGTGTAAATCTTTAATTTCTGTGATAATAGCTTTCTTTTTTTGTGTTTGTGCAATTTACATACGAGACATCATTTCACTTTCGCAGGAATTCGAAATCCTAAAGCAAAAAAGTAATCGCAAGGAGAAATACCATGTGTAACAAATCTCATAAGGAATATACATTTCTTGACTAGGCTGGCTCAGCCAAGTGAAGCATTAAGAAATCAAACTATAAAAGATTATATATAGGGACTTCCACTTCTTCACCGACCGTAGGGCAGCAGCTTTCTGAATTTTACGAAAGAAAACCATGAACTCAATTATTAATACAAAGTTTAAAAGCTGCTGTAAAGATCATCCATTATACTTGTGTGTTAGGAATATGTATATTTATTTATTATTTTATTTATTTTATTATGTCGCTGTCTCCTACGTTAGCGAGGCAGCGCAAGGAAACAGACGAAAGAATGGCCCAACCCACCCACATACACATGTATATACATACACGTCCACACACGCAAATATGCACAGCTATACATCTCAATGTACACATATATATACACACACAGACATATACATATATACACACGTACATAATTCATACTGTCTGCCTTTATTTATTCCCACCGCCACCTCGCCACACATGGAATAACAACCCCCTCCCCCCTCATGTGAGCGAGGTAGCGCTAGGAAAGACAACAAAGTCCCCATTCGTTCACACCCAGTCTCTAGCTGTTATGTAATAATGCACCGAAACCACAGCTCCCTTTCCACATCCAGGCCCCACACAACTTTCCATGGTATACCCCAGACGCTTCACATGCCCTGGTTCAATCCATTGACCGCACGTCGACCCTGGTATACCACATCGTTCTAATTCACTCTATTCCTTGCACGCCTTTCACCCTCCTGCATGTTCAGGCCCCGATCACTCAAAATCTTTTTCACTCCATCTTTCCACCTCCAATTTGGTCTTCCACTCCTCCTCGTTCCCTCCACCTCTGACACATATATAATCTTGGTCAATCTTTCCCCACTCATTCTCTCCATGTGACCAAACCATTTCAAAACACCCTCTTCTGCTCTCTCAACCACACTCTTTTTATTTCCACACATCTCTCTTACCCTTACATTACTTACTCGATCAAACCACCTCACACCACACATTGTCCTCAAACATCTCATTTCCAGCACATCCACCCTCCTGCGCACAACTCTATCCACAGCCCACGCCTCGCAGCCATACAACATTGTTGGGACCACTATTCCTTCAAACATACCCATTTTTGCTTTCCGAGATAATGTTTTCGACTCCCAAACATTCTTTAAGGCTCCCAGAATTTTCGCCCCCTCCCCCCACCCTATGATTCACTTTCCGCTTCCATGGTTCCATCCGCTGCCAAATCCACTCCCAGAGCGGGGTGCTGGAAATCCCTCCCTCCCATCCATAATTTTCCAAAACATATATATATATATATATATATATATATATATATATATATATATATATATATATATATATATATATATATATATATATATATATTATCCCTGGGGATAGGGGATTAAGAATACTTCCCACGTATTCCCTGCGTGTCGGAGAAGGCGACTAAAAGGGGAGGGAGCGGGGGGCTGGAAATCCTCCCCTCTCGTTTTTTTTTTTTTAATTTTCCAAAAGAAGGAACGGAGTGGGGCCAGGAGAGGATATTGCAAAAAAGGCCCAGTCCTCTGTTTTTAACGCTACCTCGCTAATGCGGGAAATGGCGAATAGTTTAAAAGAAAGAATATATATATATATATATATATATATATATATATATATATATATATATATATATATATATATATATATATATATATATATATTTCCCAAAGACGGAACAGAGAAGGGGGCCAAATGAGGATATTCCCTCAAAGGCCCATTCCTCTGTTCTTAACGCTACCTCGCTAACGCGGGAAATGGCGAATAGTATGAAAGAAAGAATATATATATATATATATATATATATATATATATATATATATATATATATATATATATATATATATATCCCTGGGGATAGGGGAGAAAGAATACTTCATATATATATATATATATAGAAAGAGAGAGAGAGAGAGAGAGAGAGAGAGAGAGAGAGAGAGAGAGAGAGAGAGAGAGAGAGAGAGCGTTAATAAGATGGCCTTGTTGAGAACATTCAGTTGCCCGTGCCGTCTCAGCTAACATTAAGAAAAGAATGTGTACGAGAAACATGTCATGTGCAGCGGTCTGTAACACTTTATCTTTGATTACCTATATCAAACATTCCAACGTTACTGTGACACCACTCATGACTAAGCGGCTTATCTATAATTAGATTTTAATCATATCAGAAAACATAGGTACTGAAGAGAGCCAAATTTGCTAAGTATAGCAAACAGAGGGAAAACAATTCGGGCGTAATAACACGTTCAGAATATTCCTTTGACGCGGGAGGGCTGCTAACTTTGCCATTAGAAAAGCTACGTTTTGAAAACTGCGAAAAAGTCTTAATGGCTTAACAACTCAAGAGAAATTGCTTAGCGACCCCAGCGTTGTGAACCCCTGGTTTAAAGGATCAAGTGCCGTCTGCGTAACATTACATAAACGATATCCATTTCAGTACTCAAAAGAACATTGTAAAATATCCCCAAGTATCATTATGCTCCCACCATCCAGTGGCCAAGAGGCACCCAGTCCGATCTCATGCAATTTGTAACATATCCTGAAAAAAATATAATGTTTAAGTGCACCATCTGCCAGCCAGACAACTCAATTCTCTATAAAGAAGTAACGAACAGTGTGTGTGTGTGTGTGTGTGTGTGTGTGTGTGTGTGTGTGTGTGTGTGTGTGTGTGTGCGCTAATCAAAAGTAAAGTCCAAGTCAGCAATCCTGCTGCTACAATCAACACCAGATAAGCAATCAATGCGCCACCTGCTGGAGAGTATAGGACAGAACAACAAGTTACTGAACTCTGCTGCACAATACTTCCTGTCTTCAGCTCGACAAACGCGGTTTGCATGTGTCACAACAGCTAAGAATACGTCTTTATCAGTTGCATATCGGCTGCAGGAAGTGCATCAGTAAATATCTAAGGTATAGGTGGTTCACACGATGCACTAAATGACTAGCACCGTTACATCGTAAATAGTCACAATGCGATAAAGCAAACGAAACTCTCGAGTCTACTTTTTTTTTTTTTTTTACCAAACCGATTCTCAATCTTATTCCATATATACACAACACGAGCCATTACCATCTTTAAAAGAATGTAGGACTACGCCTGAGTAAAGCGCTAAGCGCTGGAAAGGAGGAGGATTTGACACACTACAAGGATCTCGCCAAACCCCAGATCATAGGGACTGTATAGACCCGATAAACAATAGGCACACACTCTACACCTGCAGCCGACAGGCAGCAGTCATCTTCATACCTCTTCTCTCAAAGTACGTTTATTAATAACCAGAACATTTATAGACAACCAAGCTAGGCATTCCCCGTAATGATAGTAATCAAAAGGTGAAACAAGATGACATATACATATACATATATATATATATATATATATATATATATATATATATATATATATATATATATATATATATATATATATATATATATATATATACTCCTATGATTCCACGGGGAAAATGAAACACGAAAAGTTCACAAGTGCACTTTCGTGTAATAATCACATCATCAGGGGAGACACAAGAGAGAAATATAACAGACAGTTGATATACATCGAGGAGACGAAGCTAGGACGCCAATGATCACGCGCAAATTGTGATCCTTTCCAATATATATATACATATATACAGTATGTTTACTTTCGGAGGGGTGTAATGGAGAATGATCAAGTTCAAATCTTAAAAAAGAAAACCTTAACATAAAACGAATTACGTACAATAAACGAAAAAGAAACTTCATGACATCTACTAGTGTTATGAACAGCCTTAAGCTGATATCAATTTTAAACTGTAGTAAAGCTGTGGACACAGACAAAGACACATGAAAGATGAAAAAAAAAAAATGAAGAAAACTAAAATGCAGCACCGGCAAAATATCGAGAAAAAAAAACTTGTAACCTACGTTCATGTGAGATACAAAGTATACGTCCCTTTTGTTCACCATATGGGCGTTTCTCTTTCATAACAGCACCAATAAACATCTAACATGCTCGGGAAAAATTACAACCTTAATGTCTGATCAATTCTAAGCAAAGCGGCGGGGCCAGGCATCACCATATGTGACCTCATTGCTTCCCTTGTAATGTAAGAATGAAACATTACAATTACAGTTAATGAATGTGCAGGTTACGACCAACAGTGAGCGATATGAACTGCTGAATACATTCTTAACGACTGACGGTAGACAGCATGAGAAGATACCACACAAAACAAATTCCACAAACCTTTTTATATTTCTTTTCTTATACCACCAATAGTTATGATGCAACAAACAGTTCTATAACGCATTGCATATAACGATCGGTCATTTCATCGAAAAATAGGTACGTAAAATATCAAAGAATTCCGGAGACAATTACACCCACTCGAGCATAATTCTGGTCTAATGGATCTGTGATAGAAACAGATAATTACCCTTCTAGTTACCCTCTACTTTTAATTTTCCATCAGTCATCTGATCCCTCGAGTTTGCACCAAACCTTAGTTAATCATCAACGTTTACATGTATAAGAACGTAACGAGACAATTATTGTCTTCGTGAAGAGAGAATACAATTATGAAGTAACGTAAAAAACATAATCCTTCTTTCAAAAAGTGTAGTGTCCATGATGGCAATCCTCTCTATATAATATTATTTATATCAAAAACTAAAAATGATAAATCAACAGGACATAAGCTTGCGACAGAATACAAACCTCTTAGAACTTATCAAAAAAGTCTATGAAAACTTCATATCTGTGATAGCAAGGATCTTCACTCAAAATGTAACCGTGATTTATTTCATGTATCACATCTCAGAAGGAGTAAAATATGGCAACAATTTATGCGACGGCAGAGATATCCATATACTCAAAGCACTGCAGGGTTTTAACTCCACTTAACAGTTCCTATGTATATGTCAAACGGTATACTTCCACCAAGCAGTTAACAACGTGTTACTGAAACAGATGACCAAAAAATTACCATTTACATCGTACAGGTCTATAACCTTCCAAAACATAGTTAACAACTTACTGTTAAGATTAGAATAACGATGCAATTACCAGTTACGTCGTACATGTTCATAACGTCTAAGTCTTCTAACACCTTTAACGAGCACTATAAATACGTTCATATATACGACCAGGGAGCCACACAGCTCAAACCCTGTGAAAACATAGAAAGATAAAGAAATAATGAGAAAAAATGTTGACGACACAGTATGAACCAGCTCGTCTAAACCGTCAACGCTGCCCGGGTCAGCCTGTCACGTTGACAACGCTGCCTGGATCAAACAGTCACTATTGACAACGCGCTACCTGGTTCAACCTATCACTGTTGACAACGCTGCCTGGGTCAACCTATCACTGTTGACAACGCTGCCTGGGTCAACCTATCACTGTTGACAACGCTGCCTGGGTCAACCTATCACTGTTGACAACGCTGCCTGGGTCAACCTATCACTGTTGACAACGCTGCCTGGATCAAACAGTCACTATTGACAACGCGCTACCTGGGTCAACCTATCACTGTTGACAACGCTGACTGGGTCAACCTATCACTGTTGACAACGCTGCCTGGGTCAACCTATCACTGTTGACAACGCTGCCTGGGTCAACCTATCACTGTTGACAACGCTGCCTGGGTCAACCTATCACTATTGACAACGCTGCCTGGGTCAACCTATCACTGTTGACAACGCTGCCTGGGTCAACCTATCACTGTTGACAACGCTGACTGGGTCAACCTATCACTGTTGACAACGCTGCCTGGGTCAGCCTATCACTGTTGACAACGCTGCCTGGGTCAACCTATCACTGTTGACAACGCTGCCTGGGTCAACCTATCACTGTTGACAACGCTGCCTGGGTCAACCTATCACTGTTGACAACGTTGCCTGGGTCAGCCTATCACTGTTGACAACGCTGACTGGGTCAACCTATCACTGTTGACAACGCTGCCTGGGTCAACCTATCACTGTTGACAACGCTGCCTGGGTCAACCTATCACTGTTGACAACGCTGCCTGGGTCAACCTATCACTGTTGACAACGCTGCCTGGGTCAGCCTATCACTGTTGACAACGCTGCCTGGGTCAGCCTGTCAGATACCATTACACTAACTGTGTCAACCTCTTACGTTGACGACGTCTCCTGGGGAACCCTGTCTACTCCTAATGTTGTTAACTTGGCTGGTCTTGTCAGTTTCACGCAGGGCCACCAGGTTCAGCCTAAAGTATTTAACAACACAGCGCCTGGAACAACCTGTATATCATAGCTTCGGATCCATACAAGTGGACCGAAAAATCTGGTTCATTAACTTCGAGATGGGATATTCAAGCGGACTGAAAAACTGTATATATCATTTCCAGTTGGGATATTCAGGAGCTCGTGGTACATCATACACAGGATCGAGACGATGGGAAAGTATGAGGTGCTGAAAGTCGCTTTGCTGCAATTACGTGGACGAATATTACATTTCAGGTCGTATTTCTCTTATTTTGGTGATGGGCTCCGGCGGTCTCGCAACACTGGACCCTCTGTCGTCTCCTCACACAGAAATGGAAATGGATGATGGTCGTTTGGCCTCACTTGCTACCCTCGCCTCACGAACATAAACAAGGTCCGTGAAGATGTTTTCTCTTTACCACACACACACACACACACACACACACACACATACACAAGCCAGTGCCTTTAGAGCTTGATTTGAAAATGATTTTCGAAGTGCTGGAATGTAGTAGGTCAAGAACTGTCCATGTCTACCCTCACTACAATATCAAATGACCAATGATGCCGTAAAGCTAACTCCAACGTGCAGGATAACACAGACATTACATCCTCGCTAGTGGCGTGGAAAAAAAAAAAATCGAGGGGACGGGAGAAAGAGTACTTGACTGATTGATGAGATTATGAGGCCAGTCCAGATTACTCTACCACACACGGGGAATACGTCTGATTCTACCACACACAAATATTTACATGTCTGGAGTCAGAGAGCTGCAAGTAATTTCTATTTATTGCAGTTTATGACATAACCTGTATCCATGTTTGCACGTGTTTTTGCTTGAGTGTGTGCATTAGCAAGAGACTTTTATGTACATCTGTGTGAGTACACATAAGTTCGTGTATTTTGTTTTGTGCGTGTTTATTCTATCTTTTTATTTTACTTAATCGCCGTCTCCCGCGTTAGCGAAGTAGTGCATGGAAACAGACGAAAGAATGGCCCAACCCATCCACATGCACATGTCTATACATAAACGCCCACACACGCACATATACATACCTATACATTTCAACGTATATATACATATACATATATACACATGTACATATTCATACTTGCTACCTTCATCCATTCCCGTCGCCACCCCGCTATTTCATTTGTGTGTGTTATGTGGGTATGATCATTTACCTCTAACGACCTGTTTGTACTGTACAGAAATGTCGTTTTCCAAGCGTGGGGCTCCGTCTCTTTAACACTCACCACTACCATACTTCTTCAAATGTACGTACGTGTGCTGTCTACGTTAACCATGTCCTCAGTGATGTTCGTGTGTTTACAATATTCCAAGCGATGGTTCAGCTTGAGAGGTCTTTGTGTTCTCAGCTTTAGAGGTCTTTGTGTTCTGGAAGGGGTAGTACTCGGGAGAGCTGCAGTCATCCGTGGTAAAGCCGTAGATCTTTCCATCGAACAGAGGTACCATCAGGGTATCAATTATAAGGACAGGGAAGCACTATGGTCCCATATTTACGGTTTGTAGGACGCCATAGGTGAAAGACTGGAAGTGGAAATGGCATGTCGGAAACGGAGAGCCTGACAACACTCACTCAGAAGCTCAGTAACCATGGAATGAGACGTCCCTGTAGCCCTGCGTTGGTGTCTTTGTTGATGCTCGTGCAACAGTGGACTAGGTCGAAGGCTTTGGCGAAGTAAAAGAAGGCGAGCAATACAGATATCTTGTATATTCTTAGGATGTAATTGATAAAGACAAGGAAACTGTTGAGGCACTGAATGACAGATGGGGCTTTACATTGTTAAACTGCTGCGGATCAATGGAACTTGCAGTGTCTGTGTAAGCTCACTTAAACACAACTTCCATAGAGTAACTTGGGAATCGGGTATGATCGTCGTAACTCAGTGGGAGACTGCAAGCTTTTTGATTCTGGACGTTTTGACTAATGGAAGAAAACGCCGATCATGGAAAAGAGGAGTTTACCTGGCTGAAAGTAGAGCTCTTTGTACAGTTTCGTAGGCAAGTAAGTGGGTGTAATGGAGCGTCTCAAAACTGTGAAACTGTCTGGTGACTTTATATATATATATATATATATATATATATATATATATATATATATATATATATATATATATATATATATATATATATATATATATATATATATATTATCCCTGGGGATAGGGGAGAAAGAATACTTCCCACGTATTCCCTGCGTGCCGTAGAAGGCGACAAAAAGGGGAGGGAGCGCGGGGCTGGAAATCCTCCCCTCTCTTTTTTTAATTTTTCCAAAAGAAGGATTTCCAGCCCCGCGCTCCCTCCCCTCTCTATCTTTTTAAATTTTTCCAAAAGAAGGAACAGAGAAGGGGGCCAGGTGAGGGTGTTCCCTTAAAGGCCCAGTCCTCTGTTCTTGACGCTACCTCGCGAATGCGGGAAATGGCGAATAGTTTGAAAGAAAAGAAAAAGATATATATGTATATATATATATATATATATATATATATATATATATATATATATATATATATATATATATATATATATATATATATACTATCCATGGGGATAGGGGATAAAAAATACTTCCCACGTATTCGCTGCGTGTCGAAGAAGGCGACTAAAAGGGGAGGGAACGGGTGGCTGGAAATCCTCCCCTCTTGTTTCTAATTTTCCAAAAGAAGAAACAGAGAAGGGGTCAAGTGAGGATATTCCTCAAAGGATCAGTCGTCTGTTCTTAAAGCTACCTCGCTAATGCAGGAAATGCCGAACAGTATATATATATATATATATATATATATATATATATATATATATATATATATATATATATATATATATATATGTATATATATATATATTTTTTTTTTTTTTTTTGCTTTGTCGCTGTCTCCCGCTTTTGCGAGGTAGCGCAAGGAAACAGACGAAAGAAATGGCCCGACCCACCCCCATACACATGTATATACATACGTCCACACACGCAAATATACATACCTACACAGCTTTCCATGGTTTACCCCAGACGCTTCACATGCCCTGATTCAATCCACTGACAGCACGTCAACCCCGGTATACCACATCGATCCAATTCACTCTATTCCTTGCCCTCCTTTCACCATCCTGCATGTTCAGGCCCCGATCACACAAAATCTTTTTCACTCCATCTTTCCACCTCCAATTTGGTCTCCCACTTCTCGTTCCCTCCACCTCCGACACATATATCCTCTTGGTCAATCTTTCCTCACTCATTCCCTCCATGTGCCCAAACCATTTCAAAACACCCTCTTCTGCTCTCTCAACCACGCTCTTTTTATTTCCACACATCTCTCTTACCCTTACGTTACTTACTCGATCAAACCACCTCACACCACACATTGTCCTCAAACATCTCATTTCCAGCACATCCATCCTCCTGCGCACAACTTTATTCATAGCCCACGCCTAGCAACCATACAACATTGTTGGAACCACTATTCCTTCAAACATACCTATTTTTGCTTTCCTAGATAATGTTCTCGACTTCCACACATTCTTCATGGCTCCCGGGATTTTCGCCCCCTCCCCCACCCTATGATCCACTTCCGCTTCCATGGTTCCATCCGCTGCCAGATCCACTCCCAGATATCTAAAACACTTCACTTCCTCCAGTTTTTCTCCATTCAAACTCACCTCCCAATTGACTTGACCCTCAACCCTACTGTACCTAATAACCTTGCTCTTATTCACATTTACTCTTAACTTTCTTCTTCCACACACTTTACCAAACTCAGTCACCAGCTTCTGCAGTTTCTCACATGAATCAGCCACCAGCGCTGTATCATCAGCGAACAACAACTGACTCACTTCCCAAGCTCTCTCATCCACAACAGACTTCATACTTGCCCCTCTTTCCAAAACTCTTGCATTTACCTCCCTAACAACCCCATCCATAAACAAATTAAACAACCATGGAGACATCACACACCCCTGCCGCAAACCTACATTCACTGAGAACCAATCACTTTCCTCTCTTCCTACACGTACACATGCCTTACATCCTCGATAAAAACTTTTCACTGCTCCTAACAACTTGCCTCCCACACCATATATTCTTAATACCTTCCACAGAGCATCTCTATCAACTCTATCATATGCCTTCTCCAGATCCATAAATGCTACATACAAATCCATTTGCTTTTCTAAGTATTTCTCACATACATTCTTCAAAGCAAACACCTGATCCACACAGCCTCCACCACTTCTGAAACCACACTGCTCTTCCCCAATCTGATGCTCTGTACATGCCTTCACCCTCTCAATTAATACCCTCCCATATAATTTACCAGGAATACTCAACAAACTTATACCTCTGTAATTTGAGCACTCACTCTTATCCCCTTTGCCTTTGTACAATGGCACTATGCACGCATTCCGCCAATCCTCAGGCACCTCACCATGAGTCATACATACATTAAATAACCTTACCAACCAGTCAATAATACAGTCACCCTCTTTTTTAATAAATTCCACTGCAATACCCTCCAAACCTGCTGCCTTGCCGGCTTTCATCTTCCGCAAAGCTTTTACTACCTCTTCTCTGTTTACCAAATCATTTTCCCTAACCCTCTCACTTTGCACACCACCTCGACCAAAACACCCTATATCTGCCACTCTATCATCAAACACATTCAACAAACCTTCAAAATACTCACTCCATCTCCTTCTCACATCACCACTACTTGTTATCACCTCCCCATTTGCGCCCTTCACTGAAGTTCCCATTTGCTCCCTTGTCTTACGCACTTTATTTACCTCCTTCCAGAACATCTTTTTATTCTCCCTAAAATTTAATGATACTCTCTCACCCCAACTCTCATTTGCCCTCTTTATGGATGGGGTTGTTGGGGAGGTGGGTGCGGGAGTTTTGGAGAGAGGGGCAAGTATGAAGTCTGTTGTGGATGAGAGAGCTTGGGAAGTGATACAGCGCTGGTGGCTGATTCATGTGAGAAACTGCAGAAGCTGGTGGCTGAGTTTGGTTAAGTGTGTGAGAGAGGAAAGTTGGGAGTGCATGTGAATGAGAGCAAGGTTATTAGGTACAGTAGGGTTGAGGGTCAAGTCAATTGGCAGGTAAGTTTGTATGGAGAAAAACTGGAGGAAGTAAAGTGTTTTAGATATCTGGGAGTGGATTTGGCTGCGGATGGAACCATGGAAGCGGAATTGAATCATAGGGTGGGGATAGGGGGCGAAAATTCTGGGAGCCTTGAAGAATGTTTGGAAGTCGAGAACATTATCTGGGAAAGCAAAAATGGGTATGTTTGAAGGAATAGTGGTTCCAACAATGTTGTATGGCTGCGAGGCGTGGGCTATGGATAGAGTTGTGCGCAGGAGGGTGGATGTGCTGGAAATGAGTTGTTTGAGGACAATATGTGGTGTGGGGTGGTTTGATCGAGTAGGCAATGTGGGGGTAAGAGAGATGTGTGGAAATAAAAAGAGCGTGGTTGAGAGAGCAGAAGAGGGTGTTTTGAAATGGTTTGGTCACATGGAGAGAATGAGTGAGGAAAGATTGACCAAGAGGATATATGTGTCAGAGGTGGAGGGAACGAGAGAAGTGGGAGACCAAATTGGAGGTGGAAAGATGGAGTGAAAAAGATTTTGAGTGATCGGGGCCTGAACAGGCAGGAGGGTGAAATGCGTGCAAGGAATACAGTGAATTGGAACAATGTGGTATACCGGGGTCGACGTGCTGTCAATGGATTGAACCAGGGCATGTGAAGCGTCTGGGGTAAACCATGGAAAGTTCTGTGGGGCCTGGAGGTGGAAAGGGGGCAGTGGTTTCGGTGCATTATTACATGACAGCTAGAGACTGAGTGTGAACGAATGGGGCCTTTGTTGCCTTTTCCTAGCGCTACTTCGCACACATGAGGGGGGAGGGGGATGTTATTCCATGTGTGGCGAGGTGGCGATGGGAATAAATAAAGGCAGACAGTATGAATTATGTACATGTGTATATATGTATATGTCTGTGTGTGTATATATATGTGTACACTGAGATGTATAGGTATGTATATTTGCGTGTGTGGACGTGTATGTATATGCATGCGTATGTGGGTGGGTTGGGCCATTTCTTTCGTCTGTTTCCTTGCGCTACCTCGCAAACGCGGGAGACAGCGACAAAGCAAAATAATAATAATATAATAATATACATATATATATATCATACAAACCTCCAACAGCCAGGATCGAACCCGGGACCCCTGTGCAAGAGGCAGGCATGCTAACCGCTAGGCTATGGGACTGTATAATAGGAAAGAACTATTCGAAATACTAAGTACTCGAATACCCTTCGTCTCACAATGGTGAGCAACGGGGTCTATACCGGTTATTTCCGAACAGACGCACATAGCCAGCTGATAGCGTTTTACCGAACCTAACTGTACAACGCGGAGGTATATAAATACGAATAAAGTCCCATAGCCTAGCGGCTAGCATGCCTGCCTCTAGCACAGGGGTCCCGGGTTCGATCCTGGCTGTTGGAGGTTTGTATGTTCTATAAAGGTGCGCGTTCATATGCACTTTATTCGTGTATATATATATATATATATATATATATATATATATATATATATATATATATATATATATATATATATCTGTGTGTGTGTGTGCGTGTGTGTGTGTGTGTGTTCTGGTCGCCAGTGTTGTTGTTGTTGTCAGAGTGGTGTGTCTAGGTCTCAGAGGACGAGACGTACGTTGTAATCCTTGCCACCTCATCTGTTATGCTCCGGTCTCGTCTGCTTTTCAGCGCCGCCAGCTGTGAATTACTGACCCACACAACACTCCCACCTGAGGCGGACGCAGCCGGGCAGAATACGCCACACAGGAAGACAACACACTAGACAAGGCAAATGTATGAAATACTGTTAAACACTGCGATGATGACGTATTACTGGCTAATGATATACTACTAATGACGTATTTAACTGAATAATTTGGGGATGGTTGACGAATATGGTAATAGAGAAGATAAATGAGAACTGGTTATGAAAGATAAATACTTCGTTGAAACGTACAGAATACGAAGTGGATTAGAAAATGAACGTAGCTTTATATAGATCAAATGACGTTATGATGTGGGTATGCAGGAAACACTTTTATAATTCCACGGCCGCTAGAAAACTATTGTTACCGCGGCAGTCTGAGCTGAAGAAATGAAAGTTAATGACATAGGAGAGGTTTAGGATGAATGAGAACATAGAGAAATACTCACTAGATAACTTTATCTTCACCATACAGGGATCAATCAGATAAAACTCTTATTTGAAAATTATCTTACGACAGAGTCTCCTGTCTCGCCACGACAGTTATATACCATTCAAGGTACAGTTCACTTTACACACAGACGAAAGGCATATCACATCATCCGTAAGTGAACAATACAGGTGCCACTGGCTATGTTCGGACAGCTGAAGTCTCCTACTATTATAACCTCTTTACTGTTGACTATATAGTTTTGATTTCATTGTATAACATCTTCTTGTCGTCTTCGTTTTGCTTAGGAGGTCTGTAAACAACGCTGAAACAACTGAAATAACATATGTTCATCCATTTGCTTGTAAATAGTTGTAAATGAATAGCTCCAGGCATTTACGTCGGAGAAATACTTGCGTATATGCGACTCTCATGGTAAGGAGACTTACTCTTACCTTCTGGTCGTCTCCAGATATTTCATGAACTATATTCCTTATAAAATCCATATAGCATTAACTATATTCCCTCTCAAGTCCTTATATCATATACTATATTCCTTGTTAATTCTAAACAACATAAACGTACAGCCTGTAACGTTCTTGTACGATGAAGTATATCATTGTAACATCCATATAATACAAGCTATGATCTAGGGAATGTCCATATATCATTATCAGGTGTTACCATTAACGAAGCTGCAACACTGGGAGTAGAGTAGAGTCAAAGAACTTCTCACTCCAAATGATTATAACTACATTTCCCTCCCACTGGAAGCAGCGCAGCACTGGTTAACACCAGGACCCTCTTATCGACATTGGTCTTGGGGCAACAACAAATCAAAGACAAATAACCTAACCGAACCTAACTATAGATAAAAAGAAAATAACCTAACCTAACCTACCCTAACCTAACTATAGATAAATAGAAAATAACCTAACCTAACTATTGATAAAAAGAAAATAACCTAACCTAACCTAACCTAACCTAACCTAACTATTGATAAAAAGAAAATAACCTAACCTAACCTAACCTAACCTGACTATACAAAAGAAAATTAGACAAACCTAACCTCACCTAACTATAAATAAAAGACAAATATAATCCGTTGTACCACAAACTATATTCCCCTGTTAAATCCATACAAGATAAAATGTATATTTCCTGCAAAGTCCACATCAGTTGAACTGTCCACGTTGTATCAACGTCAAGAGTAGAACAGAAGGGTTTTTTTCTGAGGTAGAATCAGAGAGGATCTGTACTGCATAAAACATAGCGTATTACCAGCATTGTGAACTGGTCTGTGGCACAAATGGTGAGGCTCACAAAAGCCCATTGTCAAGGGGAATTATTAGACAGTATTTGCTTAATTGGGGAAGATTAATGATGAATATATATTTTTGTTGGGATTGAGCACAAAAGAGTACGATTTTAAAGTTTAGAAATAAAAAAGTTTTTTTTCTATCATTGATGAGCGCTGCGATCGGTCGTTGTTAGGTCATGTTTTGGTGTAATCTGTGTCCTCGTCAACGTAGAAATATCAGCTGTTCATTGCAAGTGTCACTGTTGCCTTTTCTCGTGTGTAACTAACCTCTTCGTTTCTTCTATAAATTCCTGAGGATACAGTATTCTCCTTCTGGAAACTTTGCCGGAGTTGCCTTATTCACCATATCATCTGAAGGTAAATGTAATTAGAAATATTTCTGAGGCATTGTATTATTGATTATATGGTAATCAGGGGATGATACACCCACCCTTAGAAATATACACGTAAAGCGACAATCAAATGTCCTAAACCATAAACAGCGAACAATACACGAATACAAATTGCGCACACCAACATGTTCTCCATACGTAATGCATCTTGGGGAAAATATCAATGACTATTTTATTTTTGCTTTATATATATATATATATATATATATATATATATATATATATATATATATATATATATTTTTTTTTTTTTTTTTTTTTTTTTTTTTTGCTGCTGTCTCCCGCGTTTGCGAGGTAGCGCAAGGAAACAGACGAAAGAAATGGCCCAACCCATCCCCATACACATGTATATACATACGTCCACACACGCAAATATACATACCTACACAGCTTTCCATGGTTTACCCCAGACGCTTCACATGCCCTGATTCAATCCACTGACAGCACGTCAACCCCGGTATACCACATCGATCCAATTCACTCTATTCCTTGCCCTCCTTTCACCCTCCTGCATGTTCAGGCCCCGATCACACAAAATCTTTTTCACTCCATCTTTCCACCTCCAATTTGGTCTCCCACTTTTCGTTCCCTCCACCTCCGACACACATATGTATATATATATATATATATATATATATATATATATATATATATATATATATATGTATATATATATATGCCTTAAATTACCGCGTACCCATTTTATCGATCGAACCCTCGAGGACATGAACAGTTGGGTTAACAGTGGACCAAATGCCACGACCAGGATTCGAACCTATGCGGACTTGATCCCGTCATGGTCAGCAACGCCAGCCACCACTTTATCTAAATATTCTTGCGTTTGCTGTAACGTGTGATATATACACAACAAAACAGCAAATTCGACAGAGGTGAACCTTGTTGACAGAAACCATCTGCAAGCGAGGGAAAGATATAAGCTTGTTAAGATCCCTTATGTCCCTACCTGATTGTTATCAATACCTTTCATGAAGGGACTCACTGGCTTATAACTTCAGTGTAGAGAAACCAACCGAATTCAAGAAAGGATGTGGATTCAAGGGAAAGGTTAGGAGTGCCATCATGTGCTGTAGGACACTGGAGCCAAGTGATGAGTTACATGCATGTTCCATAGAGTTGAAAACTTTTCACAGGTTAAACTGGGGGAAGAAGAAGACCTTGAGGAAGCCTGGTTTAAATGTAGGGAAAGAAAGTTGGTCAGTAAGCTATCCTGGATCAGGAAATAATCATCAGTGTGGAGGAACGTGATGCAGGGCCGTGAGAGATGGGATGGGATTTCGATCAGAATGTTCACCAGCTCCCATCTTCTCTCGGAACGATGGAAGGACGTGAGGGGAGTGTTTAGGTCGGAGTAGAGCTTCTAAATGGACGTAATGTTTACAAATGATCAGAAAATTTCAAGAGTTTCATGCAATCCTACGAAAGATTATGGATAGTCCAAGCTTAAGAAAAATAGGGTATGGTATGGGGACACACGTAAGGAGACACGGGTCGTATTTCTATGGAAGGTAGGAGGGTTAATCATCATGACTAGCAGATATTGAAGAGTAATCATCATTATGACTGAAAGAAAGTAAGAGAGTAGAATAAGTAAAGAATTTCAGATACTTGGGCACCTTGAACGCAGAGGAAAGATGACTTGGGTCAGAGGCTTATCAAAGGCTGGGATCACAAATGAACCGTTGGCGAAGGGGATGGAGTTTGACTAAGGACATGAGCGTTCATAAAGATTACAAAGGAAATGGAGTAAATCACGAAGTACAGTTTGTAGGAAGCCGAAATGGGGACTCTGAATAAAGAAATCACTGGTCGATTGGAGGCATTTGAGAGATGGAGATACCGAAAAGAGGAAAACAAGATACAGACGGAGGAAGCTGTAGACGCTGCAAGTTCTGAAAAAGGAAGCTGTTGCGGATGACCTCGGTCCTGTCATACAACTCCTGGTGCTCTCTCACCTTCAGTCATTCAGCAACCACCCCCCCCCCCCCCACCCACTCCTCCTCCTCCTCTTCTTCTTCTTCTTCTTCTTCTTCTTCTTCTTCTTCTATCTTCTTCACTATCACCCAGCCACATTACGCCACCACCATCAAGTTGCTGTTGTACATACACTTTCATGTGACTGCTCTAAGCGTATTCACTTTACTGCCAGTCCTGTAAGCCACGTCTCGTGGATGAGTAACATTTATCGTGAGTCTGTCGCTGCAACTCTACCATCACCAGCATGTCTTCAACATCCTTGTTACTGAAGCAGCAGGTGTATGTATATACAAAACTACTTGCAAATTACTCCTCTAATTTCCTCTGAATTACTTATCCATCTTTATCATCAGCTTATCAGGAAGTCTTTTCCTTTATCCACCACAGCAGCAGCTTAGATAAGCTACGTACTTTCATCAACACCACTTCTATAATAAATGGCATTTATTGGTCTATAATTTCAAGCATCCCGAGAGAATTAGCCTCTGTGATTTTGTGAGTTGCCACGAGATGCAGACATCAGTGACGGCTTTCTACGACAGTGTGTTGATCACGAGATATATAAGAAAGAGTAAAATTCATTTACGCGTCCAACACGCAGATAAATCCTATCAAATGGCAGAACAATTGTTTACTTTCGTTTACCAAAATATTTTACTGAAGACACTGTAGAAATGGTCACACGACGATGACTGGCTTAATTTCGGGTTTTTATTTACTTGATACAAAGCTACAGTAAATGTATAACTCGACTTGAAATATAAATCGTAGGACAGCCAGATATTGTACATCAATAACCAAGTACAACACGTTGTGAAAAGTCGAGGACGAAGAATAACAAATTGCCGAAAAATTGTAGGATTATAATGTTACAGATTACTGAATGACGTAAAACTTATAGGATTATAATGTTACAGATTACTTAGTCACGTAAAACGTATAGGATTATAATGTTACAGATTACTGGGTGAAGTAAAACTTATAGGATTATAATGTTACAGATTACTGGGTGACGTAAAACTTATAGGATTATAATGTTATAGATTACTGGGTGACGTAAAACTTGTAGGATTATAATGCTATACAGTACTGGCTGACGTACAACTCGGTAACGTCAGAAACTAGAAGTTTGAGGCTGAACTCAGGAATGACTGGATGCATCGCGTTTTGACAATAAGACCGGAATATAGAAACGGGATACACGTGTGTAAAAGTCTTATTAACCTTGAAACTAGTGACGCGAAGGAGAAAATTAAATCAGCAACACCGTGACAATATTGCCTTATGACGGGCTCAAAATCTGAGATGCCATTCTGCAGTCAGAACGCACATGATGGAAACATTCACATACTAAAGGTGCAGGATTTCATTATGCTGCTCCCAGGTCAGAGCCTTGTCATTGTAAAGTCAAGCGCTTCTCGCTCAGAGTTTTCCCGGAATGAAAGAACGGAATCCACACACTAGTCATAATGCCGTACTGGAAGCCAAAGCTGGAATTCTCGTATACTTCTTTACCCTTCCTTCCACTCAGTAAGCTGGAGAGAGAGAGAGAGAGAGAGAGAGAGAGAGAGAGAGAGAGAGAGAGAGAGAGAGAGAGAGAGAGAGAGAGAGAGAGAGAGAGAGAGAGAGAATCACAGCAGTGACGTAGATGGGATCACGGCACTGCAGAGTGTGAGATATTTTAAGTATTAAAGGTTCCCTCTCACTAAATAACAATGTATGGTGAGTCTGTGATCTATACTTAACATGGTGAAATAGATATGTGTATACGCACATAAATCTATTTTTCTATTTTCTTTTTTTTTATCATACTTTGTCGCTGTCTCCCGCGTTAGCGAAGTAGCGCTAGGAAAAAGACGAAATAATAGCCCAACCCGCCCACATACAAATATTGTCATTAACACAGGAGTGTTCGTAACGAACTTGTCACAGAGGACTGTGAGTGATGATCTTTTGGCTAAAGCGTTGTGGGCAAGTAAGTAAGGTGTTATTGAAGGATTGTGAGTTATAGAGTTAATCCGGGGAATTCAGGGCTGTAAGCAATACTGATAAGATGGGAGAACTGTGGGTAATGACAGAGTGATTTGGGTGTTTTGGATGAGAATAGTATGATTCGAAGATTGTGTTTAATGGTAGTTTGACAGGTTTGATGTAGGCGGAAGGTTCAGGAAAATACTAACGTTATTCTTGGACTATGGGTAAACTTGAATGGGGAATATTAGTAAAATGAAAATAATTACATCGCCACACACTAACTCGTCTAGGATGTAAGGCACATTTTCCGTGTCTATTCAACTTACGCTTCATCTTCGTCTTCTTTTTTTTTTTCCACAGACACTACCCAATGATGCCTTATGTTGCTTCCACGTCAATTGCATTATCGTCGTTCACTCCTCCTTCGTAGTGAAGTTCTCCTCCCTTACCTGTTTTGTGCTCCCCACTAACCAACCCCCCTCCAACTACACATACTTAACACACACTTATATTATCACACAAATTTACTTCTTGGCGTAATCTAGCCACCTCTCACGGATGTCATCCTCTCTCATAAGTAACTTGTTGCCTCATAAGTAATGTCATCCCTCATAAGTAGCCTCTTGCCTCACATTTCACACGTACCTCATTTCTGATCCTGTGGATTTCTTCCTTATATAATCTGTTATTCTCCTTCAGACTTTCATTCATTTGCATTTCATAATATAAAAGACAGCAGACTTCCTTTGACTGTCTACTTTATCATTACTATTTACTAATCAGTTATCTTTATTTTCATCCTTGTCATCCCCACAACCAAATTTTTTCTCGTAAACCATCGTTCTTTCATTTTCGTTCCATCATGTTGTAAATCCCTGTCTAACACCTTTTTCTTAACTGACGCTGTGGCAACCTGAAGGAATGCAACCTTCATTTATGTACCTCCATAACTCTTCAGCCTCGCTCTCCATTGTACCATCGATATCTTTCACCTTCTCATATGGTTTCTTCTGGATTTCCATACGTACAATATCGTGCTTCACCTCCTCACTCTTTATACTCTCTGTCTCTCCACTCACATTACTGTATTACAAGTCCTGAAATACCTACGTACGTACGGCTTAGGGAAACTCATCTCTTTCGTGAGCCGTAAGGTATATTACTAACGCTGCTGCTGGTCAGACATATATGGTGCTTTAGAAACGGAGACATTCCATGGCTAAGGTAGGTAAAGGTTACTAAATATCTTGAGAAATATTAGTATTCCGTTAATCATAATGCTATTAGCATAAATATGACAACCTATCCAACGAGACGCCTGACATATTATACATTCCTTTTGGCCAGAGTCTCTGCTGGCAAGAGTGTTCGCTACTGGTGCTCGTAAGCTATTATCAAGACGCGTGTCTGTTATGACAAGATGGCACGACTAAACCTGATCTTCTTCCCACTACAGTTTACTTTCCGTCAACTGAAGTATTACTTTTTTTCTGATTAAAGAAAACAACTTTTCGTAGCATACTTTTTCTAGCGACTGTCATGGTAGAAGTAGAAGTAGCTGCAGCAGCAGCAGCAGCAGCAGTAGTAGTAGTAGTAGTAGTAGTAGTAGTAGTAGTAGTAGTAGTAGTAAGAGTAGTAGTAATACTAATAGCAGCAGAGGTAGCAGTAGTAGTAGTAGTAGTCGTAGTAGTAGTAGTAGTAGTAGTAGTAGTAGTAGTAGTAGTAGTAGTAGAAGTAATAGTAGAAGTAGTAGAAGTAGTAGTAGAAGTAGTAGTAGTGGTAGTAGTAGTAGTAGTAGTAGTAGTAGTAGTAGTAGTAGTAGTAGTAGTAGCAGTAGCAGTAGCAGCAGCAGCAGCAGTAGTAGTAGTAGTAGTAGTAGTAGTAGTAGTAGTAGTAGTAGTAGAAGTAATAGCAGTAGTAGCAGTAATAGTAGTAGCAGTAGCAATAGCAGTAGTAGGAGAAGTAATAGTAGTAGTAGCAGTAGTAGTAGTAGTTGTTGTGGAAGTAGTAGTAGTAACAGCAGTACCTTTCAGATCTTGCGTTACTAAGATATCCTCAATAATGCTGAACTCAGCATCATCATTACGTACAGACATTACTCACTGACCCATGTAACCTACATATATCACAGCTTTCCTCAAGGACTGTTGAAAATGCTATAATGTTCCTCCAGTGGTCTATTAAGCTTCCCTCAATATCTCGAGGGAGCTCATCCATCAAGTCTGATACGGTCGAACGCGAAAGACTAATACTTTTAACCAAGGTAGGTACCCTCCACCCACACACGGTATGATAACCTCTCCCCTCATACATTCGTTAGCATAATCACCCCCTAAGTGATTCATATTCGTGCACTTTAAACGTTACTGCACAGCGAAACCATGAGGGTGTATGTTGGTTCAACTTCATCCGTTATAATGTGTGTGTGTGTGTGTGTGTGTGTGTGTGTGTGTGTGTGTGTGTGTGTGTGTGTGTGAGTGTGTGTGTGTGTGTGTGTCGTGGTTCGGACGCTTTAGGAAGTTACGTCCTTTTCCAGTCTGTGTTTTTGAGAAACAAGTCTGCTTTCAGAGCGGTTCAGGCAAACAGGACTCTCTTTAAATAGTTCAAATAAAAAATGATGACCAGTCTTCCTCTTGCGTAAAAAAAAAAAAAGACGCCTTGATGGTTTGTGACACGCAGTCGCGCGGGGAGAGAGAGAGAGAGAGAGAGAGAGAGAGAGAGAGAGAGAGAGAGAGAGAGAGAGAGAGAGAGAGAGAGAGAGAGAGAATAGAATATTGTTCTTTCTAAGATATTTAGTGTAGATCTTCCATTCTCGGCCACAATAACTACGCAAAATACTAAATAAAAGATACAATCTTATAGGAAACAACAGTGAAAAATCCTGGATCCAACCGTGGCTTCGGGATTGGCCATGACTGATACAAAGTGACAATTCCAAAACGACCGTCGTACGAGAGATGAAAAACTGGGAAGTGTTGGATCCGGCCACGGCGCCTTGACTCATGTAAAGTTAACATGTTACAACTGACCCAACATAGGCTTTCCTTCCAGCGCAATACCTACCACATCATCCCTTGCCAAGAACTTAGCAGACAGAGGGTCCTCTCCACGATCAATCCCTCGCGCCTCTATCAGGTTCCCTGTGGGACAGCCATTGTGTCATAGACATAAACGTGTGTTATTAAGTGGTATTGATCTTGTCTGTAAAGACAGAATGACGATGTCTACTGCGGCTAACTGAAAAATGGCGTATCTGTAGCCGTCATTGCTGTTTACATATGAGCGTCTCTCTCTCTCTCTCTCTCTCTCTCTCTCTCTCTCTATATATATATATATATATATATATATATATATATATATATATATATATATATATATATATATATACATATATATATATATATATATATATATATATATATATATATATATATATATATATAATATATATATATATATGTATATATATATAAATATTGTTTCCCGCGTCAGCGAGGTAGCGCAAGGAAAGACGAAGAATGGCCAAACCACTCATATACACATGCATATACATAAACACCCATACACGTACATATACATACAAATACATTTCAGCGTATACATACACAAACATATATATATATAACCATGTATATATTCATACTTGCTGCCTTTATCCTTTCCCGTCGCTACCCCGCCATACAGGACATAACAGCAGCGTGGTAGCACCAGGAAAAGACAAAAAAAGGCCACATTCGTTCACACTCAATCTCTAGCTGTCATGTGTAATGCACCGAAACCAACAGCTCCCTTTTCACACCTAGGCCCCACACACCTTTCTATGGTTTACCCCAGACGCTTAACATGCTTCACAATTTTGCGCTTAATCAAGTATATACGTATGAATCCACGGGAAAAATGAAACACGATAAGTTCCCAAGTGCATTTTCGTGTAATAATCACATCATCGGGGGAGACACAAGAGAGAAATATAACAGTCAGTTGATATACAACGAAGAAACGTAGCTAAGACGCCATTTGGTAAGCACGTGATTGTCCAAGACTGACAACGAGCGTATCATAAACTTATCATGTGGACAAGAAGGGGAATTGTTTACAAATTTTATCAACAATAAAGCTATCCAATTTGTATGGACCTTCACTAATATTAAGGTTATAATACTTTGTGTATCTAATAATAGAAGATTCAATGATATTTCTCGTGGTACTGGAGTTGATAACTGAGATAGCATTACTCCAGTCAATACAATGATCATAGTTTTTAACGTGATTAAACATGGCATTTGATTCTTGTGCCGTTCTTATACTATATTTATGTTGCTTAAGTCTAACAGAAAACTTAAAACATAAAACATAAACTCATCAATTTCTACATGGCACTTTATAGATGCACACAGGAGAACACATACATATAGTTTCAAAAGTAGGTAATGAGGAAAAAAGATATAAAGTTATGTCATGTCTGGCTTCCGATAAACAGTAAAAATGAGTAAAAGACAAACAATCAACTTAGATTATCTAATCATACGTAACAGATGGAATGAAGACGCTGTAGACTCACACAATAGAAGTAAGAGAGCTTGAGGGACTGCTCTCAAGTTAAACGTCTGCTCTCTTAATACACTGATCAACTTATTATAAACACGATTAAAGATTTGATTTCTCCTGACGTATAATATGTAACAGAGAAACAATCAAGAGTCAGAAGTCTGCATCAATGTTCCAGGTTAGAACGAAGGATAACGACACGGTAAATTCAGGCTCAGTAGTGGAATCCCGTTTCTCAAGATTCTGGCAGTCTATAACGTGTCTCTCCAATGGGATTAAGAACACCAGGTACAACAAAATAATATAATGGAAAAGAATCTCACTCTACTTACGGGCTGAGGCAGTTTATATCACTGCAACATCAAAAGCCACGAAGGCAATTCAGAATATGCTTAGGTGACACTAAATCTGCTCTGCTTGTAAGTTCTTTTAAGTCTACCAAAGGAAAGGAGAAAAGGAGAAAGTATTGCAGCGTCCTGCTGGTGGATAATATTGCAGCGGAGAATTAAGCGGTCGGAAATTAGTTATGAGGTACAGCTCCCAAGTATAATGTTCCTCTGCCTTTATGTGGTGTAATAAATGGCTCACTTAAATGCATTTTGCCCGCTAGGTTTTCCACTTGAACTAGACCTAGAGGACGAATATGAGGCTATCCAGTTACAATTACTACCAGCGGTAGAAACGAATTTGACGATGAATGTGGTGATGATGAAGAATCATGACGTTAGAGAAGCTTGCTTTTGCATGAATGTGTATAATAACATTCATACGAACACAGTCTAACACACGATTAGGGTGAAGTGTCAGTACGTGAATAATGTTCATCGGTGGAGAAAAAAAAAAAAAAAGCACGTTATGTGTGGAGGGGAAATACGTCGAGACTGAGGAGGAAGTTCTTCAGGCGAAAGAAAGGCATCAAAGTGAAGAACGTACAGACTGAGGAAGAAGGTCTACTGACGATTGAAATGTTTGAGATGTGAGAGTAACGTGTCCACACGAGGAGGGACTTGGACCACCACACTTTTCACGAGATATGAAGTATGAGCAGCGCCTCTTGGTTTGGGGTACGATGGACTTAATACCATCCAGACACTGACGGTCAAAGTACTGATGAGTTAAGGAATGAACGGATACAAAACAACGGATATGAAGGGAATGCTAGAACTGAAAGTTGGATCGCTGATAAAGCGTACAGTACGAGGCTGGGTTATATCATAAACCTTCCTAATGGTTGAGAAAAGCTTTCCAGATTGAAACGAATGTGCACGTTACGAAGAACAAGTGTTTGAGCGGACAAAAGACAGGGAAGAATGGGGGGAAAATATTCATGCTCCATAGTAATATACTTATTTAGTTTGTCAAATCATAACAGATATTCGTCAATATGGCTGGTAAGTGTATGTAGATGGAGGTAAAGGGTGAAGACTTAGTATCAAGAATATCGTAATCTGAAAGAAATAGCTAGACATGACACGGTAACTAAATGCCCTTCTTAAATAATTGTCAAAATCGCGTCTGTAGGGAAATATCAGCTATGAAAGAGCAGCCGGAGCAAACACTACACAGCTGTACACTGAATGACTTCGAAAATGGAACAATGATCCTGATATGGTTGCGTTTCTCACGTACCTGCAACCAGTCAGTCACCTATTTGATCCTCTCTGAATATCGATTGTTTTCTGCCTTTCATAAGTACTTTTATATTCCACCCGCCCTCTATATATATAGCGTTTTACCACGCGGTGGTATACCAAACGCTAAAATTAGCCTTTATCAGTACTCTCGGAACAAGGACAATAGGTTCAATTTTCGCCATCACTGGAGATCCGCTGGAGGTAAATGGCATCTGGAAATAGGTGGCTGCTATAGCCGTGTTTGTCACAGACAGACGGCAGTTGCAGATAGGTCAGTGCTGTAGATATGAAGCTACAGGAGACAGATAATCTCTTTAGACAGGCGGATGGTATAAACAGGAGGCCATTGCTTTTATGGATCCTCTGTAGAAAGGCATCTGTTATAGCCTCGCTTCCGCGAAGGACAGACAGTCGTTATAGGTAGTTGAATGCCATAAATAACTAGTAGTTGTGTAATGATAGCTGTGATAACCAGGGAGACAACGTAAAGATCATCACAAAATATATTACTACAGACGGAGGGACCTTATAGACAAATCCTCGGCATATGATGATATAAATTACTGTCAAAAACTCTTGAAGTTTGCTATCCACGGAGTTCCCTTAAGTAAGACCACAGGTACCGTGTTGCTGCAACAGGACAACACCGAATACTGGGACACACATCACATCTGCAGTTGACGATGAACGTCAACTCTCTGACATTTGATTTAACCACAGTAGAGCAAACTGGAGCCAGGCCAGACTAACCATACGTATAAACAAACTAGCATTAAACTTGTCGCAAGTGTGTAAACTGACAGTTTACTAACACACTGTTAAATCAGAGAATATCAACATTTCCTTCTTGTGGACGATTCTTAGTGGACAACATTATGTCAGTAGAGTTGTATACCAGTGTTGCCTCCTGTGCAATAATAACAATACCCTTTGTGGCCAGAGATGAATGTTTCAAGTTGTCAGGAGTTCATCATATAGGCCTTTGACACAGAAAATTACGAATACTTACATGCACTGATTTTTTTCCCATAAATGTCAGATACCAAATATCAGGTATATATTCTCTTGTCTTTCCGCATACCGTAAAGTGATAAGATTCTGCAAAGAATTCGTAAAGTTAAAACATACTGAAGATGTATGACAATCTTCCAGACATTATGAGATAAGCAAATAACTTTACAATCTTTAGAATTTTTTCAAGAACTTCTTATTTCCAGTGAGTTACCTATTGTAAGTACAAATGTAATGTGTAGCAATTTGTTTACTGTAAGAAAAAATCGTATGTCTTGTTTGGAGGAGGGTCAGACTGTAATAGTGGTTTAATTACTTGTGAAATGTAACATATGTGTCAGTAAATATGAATCTATATATTCATAGTGTTAATCTTACTCCAGGAATAACTACGCCAAAATGGCAAATGAGGAACGTGAAGACTGAGAAAAATAAACTCCTTCGTTTATCTGAGCCAAGAATAGATATAGGCACACACCTAGACATGGGTTTTCAACAGCAAGTAGATATCCAGTGATTCATAGGATCAGCTAGTAATGTTCATGTTTAGATAGAAGGGTAAAGCAAATTTGCCAACGGGTGGAAAAGGAACTGACAGACTTATACCAACTGACACGGATGTGTTGGTTCAAATTCAGATAATTCTTCGTATCATACACATACATAACACAAGCCAGGGAAAGTAACATGTAAAATTGATTTGTCTCAATAACGACCTTAGTTACTTATGCTGAACTGCTAATTAGGTGATACCACAGGAAGATCGTAATACCACTAACACTTTATATTCAAATATTAATGGCTACATGAGAAGCTAACTTCAATCTGGAATAATTTCTAAAAGCAAATAGGTGACTATCAACTAAAAAAAAAAAATCTTGTGCCTTAGAAAAATGAAACAGATCAAGCAGTGTTACACGTAAAGAGACGAGCGACTCTCTGTGTCAGGACGGTCCCTGGAGTGTTCACGATCAATGTTATGACTCCATGATCCGGTGCTTCACTCGGGATCATTCGAAGGTTTCGTCCGAGTCGGACCACTGGCGGTGAAAACAGACCTGTGATGAGATGAACCTGCGGGTTATTTCCATCTCATAGGATTTGTAGGTAAATTACGTGGCTGTTTTGATTAGCTGACAATAAACTCAAACGACAGAACTATACGACTTTCCCATAAGTTGGTACAATTAAGGAGCATATACGACATAATGTCAGTGAGCAACAGACGACTTATTCAGTTATTAGCTTCTCAGGATGCTACCACCACCCACGTCAGCAAGTCGAGGAAATTGCGGCTGGTGGATGCATAGTCTGTAAGCCCAATTACGAAGCCAGACTCGCAATGTCATCATGAATGTATATTGCTACTTCAGTCGACAGTGGGGAGCCCATTGGAGCACCAAGGTCACCCAGGAACCTGCCAAGGCCACAAAAGTGTCGTTATGCTGAGAATGCAGCGACAGGCGTCTGAATGCCGACCCCATATAATCAATCACACACACACAACTTTAAGAACGTACCGCAACCTAGGCTTGGATATAACAAGGTGCCAGGTGGTAGGACATTTCTAAATGAAGAGGGACAGCATAGCGCTGGCGAGGAACAAGTACCTCAGGTTAATTGAAAACAACAGAAAAAGTAGCCTCGCCATCTGACAGCCAGAGGTGTTTTTGGGTAAAACCCGAGTAAACCAGAATGAATGTGTGGGACATGGGTGGACTGTGCTTGATGGAAAGCTGGAGGCAAAACGAAAAACTGTAAAGGTACTCGTTTCACTATTTTACATGCTGGGGAGGGCGAGGTTTCATCCCAGGGGCGTTACTCATGTTTAGATCTAAAAATGGCAACAGAGGTGACAGTCAGGACTTAGTGAACAATGAAAGATTAAAAACATGGTTCGGAGAACAACTGTTATCTAATACTGTACAGAGGTCTTTTATAATAATGGATAATGCCTCATATCACAGAAAAATTCAAAGCAGAGTTCCAGTAAGCAGCAACAGTAAAAGTGAAGTAATAGAATGGTTATCCTCTAATACCATAACACACCATCCATCTCTGACGAAGCAAGAAATTTTACAAATAACAAAGAAAAAAAAAATACTCATATGATAGACGAAATATTCCGTGCGCATGGTCATGATATTCTAAGATTACCTCTTTATTACTGCCACTTTAATCCAACTGAGCTCATATGGACACAAATTAAGATAGGCGTCAGAGAAAATATTCTCAGTTCAGGTCAGTGTATGAAGACATTAGAGAAACTGACAAGAGAGGCAATGAGAAAAATGACTGAAATTGACTTGAGAGGAGTATTGGATATATAAAGAAAGTAATTACAGGAAGAAAGCTGTGGCTAAGGGGATTTATTTTGGAGAAAAAATATAATTCATATTGATGATAACACTAGTGATGACAATGATTTGATGGATCTTTACGAATGATAATAATCTTCACTCTCTCTCTCTCTCTCTCTCTCTCTCTCTCTCTCTCTCTCTCTCTCTCTCTCAGAAACACACACACCTCTGTGGTATATCTGTATGCGTCACTGACCATCACGCATGCATGGGCCGCCTGAGATCAAACCTGCATAGGTTCGGATTCTGGTTGCGGCAGCCGGTCCACAGTCCATCCACCCGTTCATCCTCCCCTTGGGGCTGGTCGATCGAATGGGGATCTAGCGCAACCTAGGGGGTGTATGTGTGTACATACATACATAAAAATAAAGACATGACACACATATACAAGGTCAAGAAGACGAGGCAACACGAGTGTCAAGCTCTCTCACCGTAAAGCACAAGAAACAATAATCACGAATATAAACACGCATACAAACACTCACGTCCACTAACACTGAAATTTGGGGTTTGTGAAGAGATTGTAATAAATCGTACCTGAATCATCTGTTACTGAATCCTGAATTACTATCATCACACTGTATGTTAAACGTATCACTGTCAGTGACAGAAACCAAAAGGAATAACTCTTATCTCCCCAACTGTCATCTCCCCACACTCCTTCCTCTACCTCCATTTACCCCAGCTGTGTCCGCCAATCACCAGCGTCCTTTCGTTCGTCCCAGATGGCTACCGTAAACAAAAATATAGTTAATGCTAGGTTAGGTTAGGTTAGGTTAGGTTAAGCTAGGTTAGGTTATGTTTAGCCAGATTTTGCTTAAATCAAGTTAAGGATCACATTATTTATCCTTTTTACTAACTGGTGTACAAATAAAGGGACAATATACAAAGCCAGGAAATAATGCCAGTCAAACCAAAATTTCTAAAGGGTTCATAGCGATCTAAGCAAACTGACAAACAGAGAAAAGACATAATGAATTCAGTGTAAGCTAATGCAAAGTACTCCATTTTCAATAGAATATATCAATTTCGAACGTGGAATATCCGATAAGCCATTATAGGAAGTGCAAGAGAAGAAAGAACGCGTGATTATCAATAATGAACTATGATACGAAAAGCAACGTTTAGTTGCAAATAATAAAACAACTCGACTGTTAGGTTTCATAGGTAGAAATATAAAGTAAAAAAACATAGGATACAATGTATACACTTAACGGTACCTTTTGCTGCTGAGTTCTGGTTACCATAATTGACCAAAGACGTGGAGAAATTATGAATAGAAAGAAATAAATCGAACTAATCCTGTCACTCAAAAGGAAACCGTATAAAGACAGATTCTGATCAGAAGTTATTGATAAGTAGTTAAGAAAAAACAGACACCAAGTTTTCAGAGAAGTTCCAAAATGCTGATTTCGACAACATATCACCTAACAATTATTTCACATAAAATAGGGATAAGAACTATAGAAAATACAATAGAAAAAATGGCACATATTTTCAGCTTGAAAATCATAGATTTTTGGCTACACTATCGGCTAATGTTGTCAAGCTAGACAAATATCTTAATGACATCAGTTAACAGTCAACAGAAGTGTGTAAGAGGGGGAAAATAGCACATTTCAACCTCGTTAACAAAAACTTCAATCGCTATTTACGTCTCGTATTTGAGCCTCCTCCCCGGAGCATCTCTACAGGTCTGGGCCTGGTTACTCCTCCCATTCATACTTTCCTATGAAATTTCCGTAGCAGCATACTGTCTACCTTATACATCGAGCTTCTTCACTGTTTTCGTACCGGTCGTTGTCCAAAGAGAGTGGTGAGAGGAGCTTCAAGCGCTCTCTGCTTTACTAATCTTCATCAATCTTCTTTGTCCTTTCTATAACTTCTCTCCCTCATCATCTCTCTTCTCCTTCCACTCTCATCCACCATCCCTCCTCTCTCTCTCTCTCTCTCTCTCTCTCTCTCTCTCTCTCTCTCTCTCTCTCTCTCTCTCTCTCTCTCTCTCTTATCTATGCCGTGTGCTGTAGCAAGAGGTGAACACTCCTAGAGAAAATGCCAAGATATTGTCAGTTACGAAATGTTTAGCGTACCATCGTCAGTCCACAGGAATAAGTTCTAGTGACTGAACAGAAGGAAAATCAGCGGAAAGAATCAACAAAGTAAGGTAATAAAACCGTGTCTAGTGAAAGGCCTCTGGAACAGCAACGCCTAATTCAAGCAGGGATTATTATATATATAACATTTTAATCTATTAATGAAGTGCTCTAATGAATCGCTAGAGTGGAAATTAGAAAACAAAGCGTATAGCTTTGTCACAAAGGCAAACTACTAATCTCTTTATTCAAAAATAACCCGGTGGCTAGGGTATAAGAGTTACTGAACCATTCAGTCCCCACGTTTAATCGTGTTGATAAACCTCGGTGCAGGAGAGCACATATGTCTGTGCCAGTCACTCCTCGCTATTGCTAACATCTGCTTATCAACTAGATGTATGTGAGGTATGTTTTATGCATGTAGATGTGCTGTAGGATGTAATGGCAATGATATACGCAGCATCCGTCAAACAACACACGATATGAAAATCTATTTAATATTATTTTCCTGGTCCAGCTGTCTCCAGGGGATGAGGTTATAAGTACTGTTCATGAATGATAATTGGGGAGACGGGGTTCTGGAGACACTGACTGTTGGAGGTGTATGTTGAAGGGTTCCTGGAAGAGCTGTGAACAAGATACAGCTAGGAAAAATTAAAAAACAAAAAGTACAAGAGTGACAAAGATCAAGAAATTTTGACTTGTTTTATGTTTCGGAGATGAAACATAATCCTCATTATGGATTTTGGGACGCTGAGCACGAAAACGACCATGAAATCGCTCGACTGGCCTACAGTTTTACATACATCACACACTACACTAGTGACACAGGGTACACTCGCTGGCTTACCTCAATTAAACGCGACGCCTTTTCGCCTGTCGCTTACAGAAAAGTCTTGGACCATCTCTTGTTACCGTCCAGCAAAAGTCCAGTAACATCGGTGAACTGCATTTGCCTTTGTGTCGTTTCTTGATTTTCGCCTCACTGAGCTTTGGGAATTTCCCATCAAGGTACCTAATCGCTGGCCCATTTTTATCCACAGCCTTAACCAAGTTCTTTATGAGGCCCAGTTTGATGTGCCGAGGCGGTAGAAAAGTGTTGCTGGACTCTACAAGGGGTAGAGTCCAGTTCTTTGTTCCTAGTTCCATCGACTGTCGGGAAGCCTAATCCCTCTTGCACTGAAGAGCCTTTGCTCAACTGGCTCATTCGCACAAGAAACTACAAACCTCGTCAATCACCCCTGCAGTCCAAGCAAGACAGTAACAACATTTAAGTGGTCACAAAGCTTCCAATATTATTTCTTTAGTTTATGCAGTTCAAAAGATGCTTCATGTTGATACACGATTCCTTCATACGGACTGCATGACCAACTGGAATTGACGGCAACATGTTGCCATCATGCAGCAGAACAGCATTTAGACTCAACTTTGACAAGTCTATGAACAGTCTCCACTCCTCAGGGTTGACTGATATAGAGGGCTGCCATCGTTGTAGGCGACGAGGTTACCTTTCATCCTAAAGAATGGAAGAAGAATTTTTCTGACGGGCACGAAAACAGATATTGTCACACCTTCATCGAGGAGACTCCACAGCTGCAGTCTTCAACAGCTTCAGATCTCTGACGAGGTCGCTTACTGCACACTGAGTGATCCTGTATGATTCAGCAGACGTCACGTTAGGTGCGAAATCAGCATCTCTCGATCATGATGGTTCACATGTGTCACAAACTACGTCATCTTGTTTGTCCAACCATTCCAGGGAAAATGAGTCGCAGGGGTTTTAGAGCGGGAAGTCCTTCACCGTGGGGTACCTGGCGCTGAGCAGGAGGTATATTAAGACAGCTTAAGGTCCAGTAATTCTTTGAAATACCCTGCCGGACTCGAGACACCATGCAGAAGTAACAGTCTCTGACTGACGTGCTCTGTCGGCCACCTCCTCACCATGGGCAAAATAAAAGGCCTCGATCTCCTTTAAAGGTTCAATCAGCTGCGAAGGTTTATTGCTCAAGCATTGCAGTACAAGTGCGGGGTCCTAATTCTTCTCTTGGTCCCAAACTTACAACCAAAGTAGAGACGATGATCGGGATTATGACAACACTTCTGTGATACAAAGCTCACCTCCTCACAAGCAAAACAAAAGTAGCCTGTGCTGGTCACGCACTTACGAAACATCTTTGCTGACGTTCGGCAAAGATGTCACTTCGCAAAGCCGGAGCATTATACTTCAGCAGAATGACAAAAAACCAGCACACGGCACTGCAAGAAGCCAAAAATATTTCATTGTATATGTAGAAAATTAGCTTGTACTCTGATTACAAAATTCAACCCAACTCCTGCTCGAATACAACAATTGCATGATAAGGGCACGACACAAATAGAAACGTCGGGGGTGAGATAAAAGATTTTAGAAAACGACTACAACAGTGTGTAGTAAGCGACTCCCCAGAAGGGAATCATGAGCAGCGAGTGGGTGTGATGCAACACCAGGGTTCTGACTGCATCATCCACTTCTCGCGCTCGGTAAAGATTGGCTGCTTTCATTTCCGAAACGCTCTGGCTGTTGATTAGCAACAGATCAAATGCCTCAGTCTAGTTGCTCCAGTGTCATTGATCAAACTTATTTGGAAACGTTCTGTTACCTGTCGTATATATTCCTTGAGCGTAATGAAGCATAGTGTACAGTATATTGTTTCCTCGACAAGACTTTTCACCCTTAGAGGTGAGCCTACCTTCTTTTACCCCTACCACTGTTTACATGCATTAGTTTTCAAAATGAGCCAAGTAATACACGACGGAAAATGCTAACTTAATATTTAATCATTTGACAAAATTACAAACTGTTGTAGCAGGAGTAGAAAAGCATTATACAGATATCAGGCTAAATAATACGATTATGTTATTTTGGCGGTTTAAAGAGGGAATTTGAGATGAAATCTGACACTGAATATGTTACTGCATTCATGACACAATCTAATTTCCATTTCTGCAGCACGCAATACCTACAGCATTTTTGATAATTATTGATATGAGACCTTTTAATCCGCGTGCATTCAATTACTGTGATCTATAGCAAATACATTAATAAATAACATTGTCAATAAGCGAATTCATCCTGGTCATGGATCACTAGCGTTCTGGGATCGATGAATTGTATTATATATATATATATATATATATATATATATATATATATATATATATATATATATATATATATATATATATATATCATTTGGACGTGAGAGTTATTGTTACCATTCAAATGACATCATTATTGTGTGGCTGAATCCTCTAACATTTATTGAATAACAGATGTCTACATATCATTTATTGTAGAAAAATAAACATGAAGTTAAAAGAAATTGAGTTTAAGCTCATGAGTTATCGGTAGTGATATACTTCTTAAGGAAATATAAATATATGAAAAATCATTGAGGAAGTTAAGGTTTAGGAACGCAACAGACCTTCGACTAAACAGCAAACCTGTCGTATATTTCAGACAAATGCACTTGTTTACCCTCCATCCAGCACTCATTCGTATACCGTAAAATGATGATTCCGTTGATAACTTCTGATGACCAAGTCGTTCCTACCGTCATTCACACCCATATCAAAGTATCATATAGAGTTGTTTGAATTGTAAACATAGAGCTTTCGGGATTCGAATCAGACAGTGGTAGTGGAAGAGGAAGGAAGGAATCAGACAGTGGTAGTGGAATAGGAAGGAAGGAATCAGACAGTGGTAGTGGAAGAGGAAGGAAGGAATCAGACAGTGGTAGTGGAATAGGAAGGAAGGAATCAGACAGTGGTAGTGGAAGAGGAGGGAAGGAATCAGACAGTGGTAGTGGAAGAGGAAGGAAGGAATCAGACAGTGGTAGTGGAATAGGAAGGAAGGAATCAGACAGTGGTAGTGGAAGAGGAAGGAAGGAATCAGACAGTGGTAGTGGAAGAGGAGGGAAGGAATCAGACAGAGGTAGTGGAAGAGGAGGGAAGGAATCAGACAGAGGTAGTGGATGAGGAAGGAAGGAATCAGACAGTGGTAGTGGAAGAGGAAGGAAGGAATCAGACAGTGGTAGTGGAATAGGAAGGAAGGAATCAGACAGTGGTAGTGGAAGAGGAAGGAAGGAATCAGACAGTGGTAGTGGAAGAGGAGGGAAGGAATCAGACAGAGGTAGTGGATGAGGAAGGAAGGAATCAGACAGTGGTAGTGGAAGAGGAAGGAAGGAATCAGACAGTGGTAGTGGAAGAGGAAGGAAGGAATCAGACAGTGGTAGTGGAAGAGGAAGGAAGGAATCAGACAGTGGTAGTGGAAGAGGAAGGAAGGAATCAGACAGTGGTAGTGGAAGAGGAAGGAAGGAATCAGACAGTGGTAGTGGAAGAGGAAGGGAGGAATCAGACAGTGGTAGTGGAATAGGAAGGAAGGAATCAGACAGTGGTAGTGGAAGAGGAAGGAAGGAATCAGACAGTTGTAGTGGAATAGGAAGGAAGGAATCAGGCAGTGGTAGTGGAAGAGGAAGGAAGGAATCAGACAGTGGTAGTGGAAGAGGAAGGAAGGAATCAGACAGTGGTAGTGGAAGAGGAAGGAAGGAATCAGACAGTGGTAGTGGAAGAGGAGGGAAGGAATCAGACAGTGGCAGTGGAACAGGAAGGAAGGAATCAGACAGTGGTAGTGGAAGAGGAAGGAAGGAATCAGACAGTGGTAGTGGAAGAGGAAGGAAGGAATCAGACAGTGGTAGTGGAAGAGGAAGGAAGGAATCAGACAGTGGTAGTGGAAGAGGAAGGAAGGAATCAGACAGTGGTAGTGGAAGAGGAGGGAAGGAATCAGACAGTGGTAGTGGAATAGGAAGGAAGGAATCAGACAGTGGTAGTGGAAGAGGAAGGAAGGAATCAGACAGTGGTAGTGGAAGAGGAAGGAAGGAATCAGACAGTGGTAGTGGAAGAGGAAGGAAGGAATCAGACAGTGGTAGTGGAAGAGGAAGGAATGAATCAGACAGTGGTAGTGGAAGAGGAAGGAAGGAATCAGACAGTGGTAGTGGAAGAGGAAGGAAGGAATCAGACAGTGGTAGTGGAAGAGGAAGGAAGGAATCAGACAGTGGTAGTGGAAGAGGAAGGAAGGAATCAGACAGTGGTAGTGGAAGAGGAAGGAAGGAATCAGACAGTGGTAGTGGAAGAGGAAGGAAGGAATCAGACAGTGGTAGTGGAAGAGGAAGGGAGGAAGAGAGTCAACACGTTTGCAGTGGTTACTATGTGACTCCCGTGCTCCATCTCACTGGCTGTTGTTGTCATGCCCTACCAATGCCTGCCACGGTGTGTACCAAATCTAATAAAATTCACAGGGAAAGCGAGCTCCCAACTAAGCGTAAATAAAGAAATATAAAACAATGACAGTGTTAACAACAATATAGTAACAACAGTGATAATAATAATAATAATAATAATAATAATAATAATAATAATAATAATAATAATAATAATAATAACTATAATAATAATAATAACAATAATAATAATAATAATAATAATAATAATAATAATTCACAGGCCAACAAGACAGTATATTGCACAAAGCAATGCATGATGTATGACTGAATATTGCACAAAGCAATGCATGATGTATGACTGAATAAACTCTTTATTCAAGTGCCTTTGCATTTTTGTGTTCTCTACACAGTTAAGTGATAGGCAACAATTCAAAGGTGCGTGTACCAGTCCTTTCTTATCTCTCTCTCTCTCTCTCTCTCTCTCTCTCTCTCTCTCTCTCTCTCTCTCTCTCTCTCTCTCTCTCTCTCTCTGTATATATATATATATATATATATATATATATATATATATATATATATATATATATATATACAGATAGATAGATAGATATAAATATATACCTTTTAAGTCATGAAAATACAGGATAATACGTGACACGACGTTGATGACTGTATCATTATTATCATTACCATTAGTATCATTTAGGTATCTACTGGAGAACCATGAGCTCCTCTACCAAGTAAACAAAATATCTTTTTGCTATATGTATCTATCTGAAACTACGATATCTTGAGACGCTAACCATCCATGATAATCATAACAAATGGTCTTCGTGCAGAAGAGTTCAAGCTCTTTCGATCATAATAAATGACAGAGTTAGATCTTGAAGACTTTTGTGTTGATGCTTTATTTGAATTTCGTATTTCGTCTTTAAGAGGAGTCTTTCATCCTACTTATTTCAGAGTACATTCAATCATCGCTTGGTTTCTAGTCAGATTATTTCTGATTCTTTGTCTTTTTATACCGCTGAGCAACGCCTTTCCGCTATCATTCTCCCTCTCTCCCTTTTTAAATTCTCTCTCTCTCTCTCTCTCTCTCTCTCTCTCTCTCTCTCTCTCTCTCTCTCTCTCTCTCTCTCTCTCTCTGTCCTCACTTGCCCAATTTCTCTTCCCTCACATTGTTTCCCCTACTCCTAAGTGGGTCCACAGAGACTCGGCCAAAAAACAGCGGGTGAGAGTTTGCAGCGGCGCTAATGGGACTTCCTCGTTATACCGTCAGAAAAAGTTGCCGCTGGTCACATGAGTGAGGGACTTGCACACGAGCCTCGGTAAAGCTTGCGCCAGGAGTCACTCATTTCCATTTGCTCATTTTCGTGTTCTCTCTGACAAGCAGGAACACGACGAGTATTTGGGAATGATGTTACTGCTTGTCCTTGCTAGCGAATTTCGAGAAAACGTCCGAGGTAGCAATATTCAAATGGGATGCCAAATATGCCAATTTCAGGAGAAAATTAGTGTCTATCATAGAGAGGATGTGAACAGTCTTTGAATGAGACATCTGTCACCTGGGAGGACAGTAAAAATCAGGTGTCTGTGTTCTTAAACAAAGTAAGAAAAACAAAACCTTTCGTGCTATACTGGGAATACATCAGACGACTAATGTTAAAGCCTCAAAGATAAAAAACTTGCCTTGTATATACGTGAGCAGTACTGAAGATAGCTCTAGAAGAATGTATATCATGAATCAAAACAACTTGGTTTACAAACCGCGCGCTCACTTTTCCCAGCGAGTAAATTACTTGTAGAACTACTCGTGGAAGATTCTTTACACACACTCAGGTCAGACACACCAGGATTTGTTACATGTCAATGGTTGTAAAACTATCTTACGAAGATCTTTTCAACAACTCTTACAAAAAAAGGATCTCATGATACCCTAGGAAAACATTTTTATATTCCTATTCAAAGTTCAGATAAACTGTGAATAATATTTCCTTACCTAGTCTTACTCATGAGTAATATGAAGATGTTATAATAGTTGTACGAGGCATTGCATCTTCATTTCAGCTCAGTTATGGATGAGCCAAGGGATAATATCTTCATTTGATTTGAGTTATGGATGAGACAAGGAATATCAACTGAGAATAGGAATAAATCAGAAAACATTAAGTTGGACTCAGCAATATCATGCAACAATCTATATGGAGGAGGAGCAAGCACGTAGTAAATTCCATGTGCTGATTATAATCAGTGATAGATTTCTTTTTGGGGCCACCTTACCTGCCTCGTAGGTTCTTGGCTCCCACACATCTCGTGGATTTCTAATGCTCTGTAACATGGTTAAGCAGTTCTTATTTCTATTTCCTCTGCCGACCTCTTGTCGCAGGTGTGTTAAGGGATATCCGGAACATACAGAGGCTTCTGAGGTATATGAGAGACCTCCAGATCAGGGGAGGGCCAAGTTTTCCGCGTATATGTATATGCTGATGACGTTGTTATGTTTTGAGGATATACCTCTGATAATCACCATTACAGCAGTTTGAAAACATACCTCGAGAGCAATGACAGTGTAGGGTATGTATCACTACGTCCTTATAAGTATTACATTGTGCTAACCCGGCATGTGTCCAAATGATTCTCAGATAATATTCAGACACTTAAACAAGGTTTTGTCTACTCTTTTTACAATATATAGAAACGCATTGGTGACAACATCAAGGTCATGCCTGTTTCAAATAGAATTGGAAAGTGTCAACCTTTTTTCAAAGGAGAATAAACCCACCACGTAGAGAAAGACAGATAGTGAGAGTTGGGAACAACATCAGAGTATGAAGATTTTCATGGTGTAGCTGTAAACGGAGAGAAGCGGATGTAGACTCGGACGCTCACATACATTTCACTGTTGGACGCACAAGATTTTCAAGCGGTGCGTAAAGGAAGGGCCACATGAGCAGCCAGCTCTTGAACAGAGGGAGCCAGAATATCATCTTCAAAGGAGAAAGCTAGTAGCAACAATGTCGTGAAAAATGGATTTCAACTGATAATAATATCGTAAATTTCTCTTTCTCAGGCAACATGATATGTATATAATGTCACCTGGCCATCTGAAGTAGTATCTTTCCACTCCCAGCAAAAGCATTCCTAAACCAAGGCTCAGTTCTTGTCAGCTATGAAAGTGTTGAATGTCCTATAATGAATCAAAAACGTGATAAAATACTTTTACTCAGAACCATCAATGTCTATTCCAACAACTAGATTCATGTCAGTAATTGGAAGCAACGTGGATATATTCGTTTGAGCAACTTATGTATCATCCCAAACTGGAAAGAATAATGTTACTACAACGCTTATGATATGAAAGCATCGATAAGCAATCGTGCATGTGTGCCGAGAATGATAAGTTCTCTCGATACCAATCCATACTTTTCATTGTGTAGAGAATACTTAATGCATATCCACTGCAACTGGATTCTCGTTGATAAAGCCCAGTCTAATTCAAAGGATATTACAGTTACAGACACTATACCTCCCTTAGATAATGTTTTGTAATGCGTAGGGTACATTATCATCTTTTGTGTGTTCACTTCTAAATGGAGAAATTAAACACCAGATTTCAACTGGAAAGATTATATGGAGAGAAACAAGATCTTCACGACCGTAAGGCTTTTCTTCTTCAGTCTTGTCTGTGTGTCTAGTTATCTCTGAGAATGTAGATAAACAATCTGCAGTTTTATCATGGATTCTACTGAAGTTTTCTTCTATACTTCAGCTTCCATTCGTAATATCAAAACACACCCTGCCGTTCCTAGGTCAGCTGAACATTCTGTCTAGATCTCTGGTTCTATTCAGCGTTTTATGGCATTCCCTATCAGTTCCCGGACATCTCCGATAGCCTCGTTCCTCTCTTCGACGGTTTCCGGCTCTCCTCAGTCGCTTCCGGAACTTAACTCCTACTTTCCGTTCTCCTTAATTATTCCAGAATCTCATGGACACCTACAAGCCCAATAAAAACTTCCACCTTATCTTCAACCATTTCCAGCCATATACTACTATTCCAAGAGCCCCAAGACCATTCCAGGTTATTTATAATTCCAGTCTCTAGTAAACTGCCCCAAGGTTCCCTTCAACTATTCCTTGTTCTTCACAAAACATCCTTAACCAGTCATGGTTCCTCTATAGTTTTCACGGCTCTACCAGTGGTCCACAGCTTCTCTGCTTTCCCTGCTGTTACTTTTCAGTGTTTTAAGGTCATCATACGCTTTTTGCAGCCAGTAAGTTTCTATTAATTTCCCCTGACCCATACTGCCATATTAGCAAGTGAAAAGTTACCAGTTCAACGTACTCTCGAACACATGTGGCTGGATAACTGTGGCTGTATGTATGGGGAAAAACCCCAACGAGGTGGACCAAACCGAACCAGAGGCCTTCAGGTGGACTTGATTATTGGTCCGTGACCCTCCGAGCTAAGTAGAGACATGACCATGGAGGCGAGGGTGCGAGTTATCTGCTGTTGTATCCTAAACCAGAGACAACCCCGAGGGGAATAGTACGCTTTGTTGTCGGCGGCGTCATTAGCTCTCAACCGAGGTGCTGACACAGGCGTGGGAGGAGAACAAGACCCGTGGGTGTGACGTGAGTTGTAGCTTGTCTAAACCAGAGGCTACCGCTGCTGAAGGTCTCCGGTGAGCGCGAAGGTCCTAGTAGGGTAAGCTAACGCGAGTGTGATATTTCCTCTATGCTTAAAGGAAAAAGACATTAATTAAAATGAATTACATTCATTACAGCCCAGGCGTTTACACTACTATTGTGGTTGAATAACAAGGAAATAAATGGTACTTGTACACATGACAGCAAAAACTGTGAAGACTTTATGTTATGGACGTAGTGGATGTTCTTAATGAACTTGAACAGAAGAATTATAGAACAGGATTATATTTTCTTTAGTTAAAAAGCTTTTGTTTTTCTCATGATATCTTGTACCCACCTTATATTCCCGCAAAGATCCTTATGAAAATGAAACTAATAACCCACAAAGAAAAAATAAACAGCATTATTAACAGCATAATAAGCAGTCATGTAAGGTCTTTCGGGGCATTATGCTCCCATGCCTTCAACTTAGGTCATACGGGGCACTATGTTCCCATGCGGTCAAGTAAGGTCATATGTTCCACTATGCTCCCATGTGTTCACATGAAGTCATTTATGGTAGTTCAGGAATCAGCAGAATGTCTTCTTCGTGATTTCCAGAAGAGATGGTGTGAAACTTGGAATAAAGGGAAAGTTATGTGCGCACTGCAAGTACCCTGAGATGCAAAAATCTATGAAATATTACGTCAACACCGGAGGCTGCCAAGGAGAACAAACAGAAGAAAAACTACAACTAGAGAAAATGTGAATCTGAATTATTAAAGTAGAGATGTACAGTCAAGAACAACAACAACAACAACAACAACAACAACAACAACAACAAAATAAACATCGCTACTCTTGCCGTGCTTTACATTTTGCAACACAGGATGAGGAGTAATGACATATTTTCCAGCGTGTCGTCCACACAGGTAAGTAGGTGAGGGCTGGTCTTATCATGGCCCTGGCCAGCTGTCATTCTGGGTTCTCTGGAAGGTGCCAGAATGTGTACAGTCTGGTCAGGGCGGCTTTTCCTTATGGAGATCTCTCGTTGATATCATCATACCCGTGATGATAGTGTGTGACCCCAGGATTCTGCAGTTTGTGTTAGGCGCAGTCTTGTTACATTCTGTGGCTATATTGTTGGGTTCTATTCTTCCTAGGGCTACTGCCGCAAGTTTCTTTGTGTTTGTGATTATTTTCCAACCCCTTTCGAATTTGTTTAGTCTGGTTGCCTCTGACTGTGCTACACGGGTAGGTTCTGGAAATGTATTGTTTGAGACTGGTATTAATGTGGCGTCATCAGCGTTAACTGGTGTGGGTAAAGTCAGCTGTCTAACTTGTGAACAGTACTGGGGATAGGAAGCTGCCTAGTGGGACCCCGCTTAATAAAGGAAATTTGGATGACGATGTAGAGATGGTTTCTGCGGTGCGTTGGTTTAGAAAGTTGCACAGTAGTCCTTCTGTCATTTCTCTTATTCCTAGTTGTAGCAGTTTCTAATGTAGGTCGTCTGTCCATCTTTGTCAAAGGATTTCCTTATGTCTCCTTCTATAACTGTAAAATTCATTCCTTGTCCTCTGGAAATGGCGATTTCTTTTTTTTTTTCTGCCACAATCGCGACTCATGAGGTGGCGCTTTACCCCCACCGGAATCCGTATTGATTGGGGTTATAAGATTTTTGTTTTCAGGGTGCACTTTTTACCTTAGGTTTATATTTCTTTTGAGAAGTTTCCCTGGGACTTATAGGAGGGATACAGGACGGAAGTTCTACGGGTCTGTTTCTAGCATTGTTAGTCTGGTCTCTTCGAACTCTGGGGAAAGTATTCTGTGCTAAGCTCAACACTGTTGATGATGAAAGGGTACTTTAGTCCTTTTGGACGGTAGCTTGCTGATCTGTCTCTTATCTTTTTCCTTTTTTTCTTGGGGCTGAGTTCTTGGTTGTCAGGATGGCTGTATGTACAAAGTTCCGGCAAGTTAATTACAAGTGAGAGGCAGCTGTTAGGGAAGAGTCGAGCTGAGCGTATGGTCTAGTGTGGGTTGGTTCCTCCTGTTCTGAGTCAACCAGTCGGTAATTTCTTTCTCGTGATCTTGGTTACAGTTTCTGTTTTCTTCAGGCATAATCTTGAACACTATTTTCCACAAGCTCAGGAATTCTGTTGCCATACCTTCATAATCATCAATTTTGTTACTATAAACTTTCAGATATCTAATGTTGCCTCAAGGATTCCCCTGTAAGGGTCTGACTCCATACCAAAATACTGTTGGGTCACTATATTTCTGCGCTAGTATTTTCCCAGTGCAAGTTATGTTGTTCTCTTGATTTTTCCATGAGGGTCTACTGGAGGTTTTTATATTGCTGGTACAGAGCATATGTCCAGGCGTGGGAGTTTGCGTAAGCTAGGATATTGGTGAAACAGTGTTTAGTTTCTATTACATCTTCAGTGTGTGGAGGGTACGGCGATGTATCTGCTGGTGGTGAGTGCAGCAGACTGTGGTTTTACGATGGTTTCATACCACCTATCTAGAGGCTTGTCTATTTCCTCAGTTTCCTTCTCTTCAGCGTCAGTAGTGGGAAGGTATTTGCTGTTTCGGTGAATAGGTTCCAGTTGGCTTTCTAGGTAGCCAGCCGATGTGTACCGGGAATGAGGATTGGATTGGCAGATACAGTGACCATCATGAGAAAATGATCGCTGCTTATGTGGTCACCATGTCTGATGTGAATATGGACATTTCCTACTATCATATCCGGTGTTGCCAGGGCTGACTGACCTATTAAAGTTTGGAAGTCTGGACCCAGGTGTTCAGCGTCACAGTATTCTTTAGTTTTCACATATTTCAGCCTGAGGTATTTGTGGTAAGGTGCCTGAGGTATTCATTCATATCTAGCGTTAAAATTAGCGATGATATAAGCTGGTTCTGGTATCCAATGGATCTTGTAGTAATCTGACAAAATAAGATCATTGCTTTGGGGAGATACAGGTTGTGTCACTATGTACTGGGCTCACTGAGGTCATTATTTCCTATTGATAAGGTGTCAGAGAACTGAAAGACATCGTAGATTTTGTGTTGTAGGTCTTCCCTGACGGCTGTGGCCACAACCCAGTGTGAGGGATCGTAGTTGGTAGGTTAAACATCCCGGATTTGTAGTGACGTCTTGTGTGGGACACAATCGCAGTTTATCAGAACATCTGGTATTCCATCAGATGTGCTTTTATATGGTCGAAGCGTCTTTTTGTCCAGTGTTGCACTTTATGTTGAATTATTTCTATTTCTGAGGTATAACAAGTGAAAAATTTTCTGTTTGCTCTTGTTGTTATGTCGTCTTCTCACTGATTTGTGTTATACTGCTGAGTCGCTGAAGTTGGCCTGTGTAGTATATACCTGGTACGCTGCTGTAGGTCTGAGTGATGGTGTATCGTTACGTGAGGTGGAGGAGCCAGGATTGCACAAGTACTGATGTATTCCAGTTTTCTACGTAATAAAGATCATCTCACCTTAGATTTACCTTAACTCACTTAATCTCATACGTGAATAGTCACAATACGTTGTTGTTTCCCATCATAGTAAAAATTCCGATTGGTAATTACTATCCAAGGTTAATCAAGCTTGCCAACTGCTGATTTGTTTCACATAAGCGAACGTCAGACACTTAGATCCTCCCGAAATGGAATCACAAAAATTTGGGAACTTGCTCGTTCCTCTGCATGTAATGTACTGTATGTACTGTACCTCGAGGACCTATAGCTGACTCCTGCAGAGGCTAGCACCAAGACCTGCACCCTGAGAGTGACGTGGGGAGAGGAAGGGCTGAAATAATGTTTAAGGATCATTAAGTCATGCAAGCTCATAATTACTGGATCAAAACTTTTCATGAGAATTTGTTTTGTATTACATTTCCTATCTGTCGGCAAATGGAAACATTATGTTATACCTTACATTATAATGTCAGTTAAAAAAGATTGTAATTACGTTATGTTTCAATTTTGAAATAATAAGTTTTTAAAACTTAAGAATATCCTTGAACACATTACTGCCTCTTTTCCTATTATTCATCGGAAAACAGATATGCTTCCAAACGTTAGTACAGCACTTATTCCTCATGCTGAACACGATCATAGGGATGGAATATTGTTGAAAGATCATTAATTCCTGTAATCAAGCATTTAAATGATTACAGGAGAAAACAAAAATCACGAGAATTCGCTTCATATGCATTTGGCATCTGTCAGCCAGAGGAAGCATTAACATGTGTTTTACATTCTCATATCAACAACAGAAGACTATCCTTAAGTTATATATCACTTTTGAAACATAGTTTTTTGGCAAGAATATTACATTGTGAGTTAAGGAGTAGAATGTTTTGATTACGTTATATTTCAATTTTGATACAAAAAAGTGTTTTGGCTTGAAAATACTCTGATTATATTACCTGCATTCCTTCCTATTTGCTTCTGAATATAGATATGCTTCATAAGCTCAATATAACATCTTTTATTCACGCTGAATACAATTATAGGGGTTTAGAATATTGTTTATAGGCTATTAAGTCTTGAAATCAAGCATTTAAGTGATTACAAGACTCAGGGAATTCCCTTCATATTCATTTATTTGGTATATATCGGCTTCAGGCAGGATTATGCTATAGTTAACATTATCATTCCAAGTATAGAAGACTTTCATTACGACATACTTTAGTCAAAAAGAGTTCTGGACAAGAAAATTACCTGCATTTATTGATAGTTTCTTTTGAAAGAAATTTCCTTCAAGACCTGAATATAGCAGCTATTCTTCATGTTGAATTCAATTCTGGAGCTGATCCATTGCTAATGCGATCATAATAAGTCCTGAAATTAAACATCTAAATGATTACAAGATCAATGAGTCCATGAAAATTCGCTTCACCTTATTTAGTATCCATATGGCCACAGTAAGTACTAAGCTATATTAGACACTATCACCTCGGGTCATAAGACTTCCATTACGTTTATTTCACTTTGGAAACGAAATATTTTTATTCTGCACTTTTTATCATTGTCTCATGAAGATATTATTCGCTTCAAATCTCATCAAATTACCTGTTTCTTATGATGACTTCAAGTATGGGGATGGGGCAGAGATATTGCAAAGAGGATATTATGCACTGCAATGAAGAATGTAAATGATTACTGGATTAAGCAGTTTCATGAGAATTTGCTTCGTATTTTTTTTTTTTTTTTTGGTATCTATCGGCCATAGAAAGTATTACAATTTATATTTTGAACTATCATTTCAAATATAAAAGTTTCATTAAAGTCTCATTACTTATATATCAATTCTGAAACAAAAACTATTTGCCTTAAATTCACCTTGAAATTTCCTGTATTTTTTTCCAATTTTTCTTCGGAAAATAGTTTGTTCAGAACCCCAGTGTAGCTCGTAGTCTTCATGGTAGATAGCATTCTTAGGCTAGAAAGTTATCAAGAGGTCATAGTATCCTGTAATTAAGCATTTTTGAAAAAGAAATTCATGACATTTCGCTTCATATTCATTTGGTATGGCTTCTTAAGATAGCACGGTGACATATGTCACATGATCATTTCAAGTATATAAGACTTTCATTACTTATATATCAGGTCTGAGAAAAACAGGTATTATAGCCTAAAAATCAACGTGCACTATTTCCTGAATTTTTTGCTATTTTACTCTTAGAATTCATTTCCTTCCCAACCTTACTTGGACATGTATTTTTCATGTTATGGATGATTCTGAGGTTAAAATATTGTTTAGAGACTGCTAAGTCTTTTAATAAAGCATTTAATTAGTTACAGGATTAAATAATTCATAAGAATTCCCCTCAGATTTATCTGGCACTTGTCAGCCAAAGTAAGCATTATGATCAACTTCACATTATCATTTCAAGTGCAGAAGACTGCCATTACGTTAATCAAAATTGTGAAAGAAAAAGCCTTTTGGCATAAAAAAAAAAAAGAAACTGCATTTTTCATACAATTTATTCTGAGTAAAATTACGGAGATGAAATATTGTTTAGGGATGTTTTGTCATGCAATTAAGCATGCTCATGATTACAGGGTTTAAATATTTTACAAGAATTTTGATCATGTTTATCATTATTATCACTATACTTTGTCGTTCTATCCCGCGTTAGCGAGGTAGCGCAAGGAAACAGACGAAAGAATGGCCCGACCCACCCACATACACATGTATAAACATACATACCCAGACACACACATATACATACCTATACATTTCAACGTATACATACATATACATACACAGATACATACATATTCATACTTTCTGCCTTTATCCATCCCCCCCCACCCCACACACACACACATACACATACACACACACGCACACACACACACAAACACATACATACATGAAACGGCAACCCACTCCAATCCGCGCGCGCGTGAAGTAGCCCTAGGAAAAGACAACAAAGGTCACATTCGTTCACACTCAGTCTCTAGCTGTCATATGTACTACACCGAAACCACAGCTCACTTTCCACATTCAGGCAACACAAAACTTCACTTGCCCTAGTTCAATCCATTGACAGCACGTCGACCCCGGTATACCACATCGTTCCAATTCATTCTATTCCTTGTACTCCTTTCACCCTCCTGCATGTTCAGGCCCCGATCGCTCAAAATCTATTTCACTCCATCCTTTCACTTCCAATTTGGTCTCCCACTTCTCCTCCTTCCCTCCACCTTCGACAAATATATCCTCTTTGTCAATCTTTCCTCACTCATTCTCTCCAGGTGACCAAAACATTTCAATACACCCTCTTCTGCTCTCGCAACCACACTCTTTTCATTACCACACATCTCTCTCACCCTTTCATTACTTACTCGATCAAACCACCTCAAACCACATATTGTCCTCAAACATCTCATTTCCAACACATCCACCCTCCTCCGCGCAACCATATAACATTGTTGGAACCACTATTCCTTCAAACATGGGCATTTTTGCTTTCCGGGATAACGCTCTCGCCTTCTACACATTCTTCAACGCTCACAGAACCTTCACCTCCTCCCCCAACCTGTGACTCACTTCCGCTTCCATGGTTCCATCTGCTGCCAAATCCACTCCACGATATCTAGAACGCTTCACTTCCTCCAGTTTTTCTCCATTCAAACTCAACTCCCAATTTACTTGTCCCTCAACCCTACTGAACCTAATAACCTTGCTCTTATTCACATTTACTCTCAACTTTCTTCTCTTTTCATTACCACACATCTCTCTCACCCTTTCATTACTTACTCGATCAAACCACCTCACACCACATATTGTCCTCAAACATAACCAGGGGATACACAAGAGAGAAATAAAAGTCAGTTGATATACATCGAAGAGACGAAGCTAGGACGCCATTTGGTAAACGTGATTGGACAATCACATGTTTACCAAACACTTATCGTGTTTCATTTTCCCCGTGGACTCATAGGAATATCTTGATCACGCGCAAAATTATGATCCTTTCCAATATATATATATATATATATATATATATATATATATATATATATATATATATATAATCTCTGGGGATAGGGGAGAAAGAATACTTCTCATGTATTCCCAGTCTGTCGTAGAAGGCGACTAAAAGGGGAGGGAGCGGGGGCCTGGAAATCCTCCCCTCTCGTTTTAAATTTTCCAAAAGAAGGAACAGAGAAGGGGGCCAAGTGAGGATATCCCCTCAAATGCTCAGTTCTCTGTTCTTAACGCTGCCTCGCTAACGTGGAAAATGGCGAATAGTATAAAAAAAACATATATATATACATATATATATATATATATATATATATATATATATATATATATATATATATATATATATATATATATATATATATATATACAGACACACACATACAGAGAGAGAGAGAGAGCTAACTTACCCAACACCCATACAAGTAGCGACGGTTTGGATGCTGCTCTCGGGAATTAAGTACTCTCAGTGTGACTGTGAACCCACTCTCTTGTCTAGACCTCGAACAAGGAAGCAGGTAATTTACTGTTATTCTTCCTCATTCTCTTCGTGTATTATCTTTACTTTTTAATAATATATCTTCGTCAGTCATATCTTACACAGTGAGTACTGAGATGAACATCACAAAAGAGATACAGCGTCTGCCACCCGGTGTACTAAAGACGCTTCACCTGGTTCTGAATAAGAGAGTAGCTTAAACGAAGAACATGTTACTCCATCAGACACGGGTGCGTCTTTCCTAGACGTAAGGAATAATGGGTAAAGTCTCAGCCTCGTGAACCAGGTCACGTCCACAGGTAATCTTTTTTGGTTAACAATCTCTTTAACTACAATGTCGGGAAATAAGACGCCATCGCGTGACCTTGATGGATATGTCGCGCCAAACCTTCAATCCGCACCAATATATATATGTATGTGTGTATATATATATATATATATATATATATATATATATATATATATATATATATATATATATATATATATATATATTGGAAAGGATCACAATTTTGCGCGTGATCAAGATATTCCTGAGTCCACTGGAAAAAAGAAACATGGCAAGTTCCCTTATCGAGTTTCATTTTCCCCTTGGACTCATAGGAATATATATATATATATATATATATATATATATATATATATATATATATATATATATATATATATATATATATATATATATATAACTTCAACCAACATACGTTTTAAATTGTATACCACATCTTTTCCCTCCATGTAGCCTTTCAGGTCATATTTATTCATATATTCACCATAAGAAGATAATCAACACGGTATAAGGTACTCATCCTCCCAACAGAAAATTAGGTATGTTAATGATACATTTTTGGTCACTAAACGTAAGTAATGGTTAATGGCCCTCGAAAAGTAACTATGTTTCAACGGAGTAATCGGTTTATATATCACAGCATAATTTCCTAAAGCTTTTAGTATTGAAGAAAGTGCCTGTTATAGGCTGTAGAATACACTATATATTTGAAAATAGTTATCGTTTTCTAATGGTACATTCGAGTCAGCCACTTCACGTTATGATTCATAGACCTCCACTCACTTCAAATATCGTTCGTAACCTTAAGGGACAATATACCTCCTGAGACTTCTAGCCTTGACCAACCCAAGAAGCGGTGGATCATAACTGCTTGAGTTAGTGTTGTTCTTCTCTCTTTGTCCACTCGTCTTAACTGGGATGATCCCGAACCGACAACTTCTGTATGATGGAAAGTAGGGGATCACATGTGCATGGGAGCAGTGGATTACTTGATTCAGTTGTAGTAACATTACTGAGTGAACGTGAAGCTTTCACACACGGATAGTATTTACGTCTCAAAACTAGCGAAAGATATTACCAACGACACTACTGTAGGGAATTAGATTCTAGTGTACCCTGAACGTATACACGGGGAAGGGCGTCTACATATTCATTAATCCACAATAATTTCCACAGTCTCACGAGGCTTCTGGAACACATGAATATAACCTGATGAGGCTTTTACACCTACACAACGTTTAACGGCTTTTAAAAAATGCCTTAATGAGGCTCATTTGACTCCAGAAACTTAGGGAGTTCCCGAGCCTTCCGAAGTATTATTCACTGCGACCTCAATTTCATTCCCGGTATGGCCATGTCTCGTCGTAGGGACTCGTAGGTAAATGCTCTCTCTCTCTCTCTCTCTCTCTCTCTCTCTCTCTCTCTCTCTCTCTCTCTCTCTCTCTCTCTCTCTCGACCTAATCCGACGTGTCCATGTCTCTTTATGCATGTAAGGTGTTGGTTCTGATGGCTTCCGACAGATGTCATCAAACCAGAATCTGTTCCATAAGTCAAACAGATAATGGAAAAATCGAGTCCTGTATTTACGTATTTATGGTGTTGGCTTTAATGGTTTCAACAACAATTGCTCTTTAAATCAAAATCCGCGCATACGTCAAACATAAAAAAAATAGAAAATCAGATGTTTGTCATGTTTGCATTCCTGTATGTACGTATTTTAATCTATTGGCCCACAACAGCCAAAGGGCATTAAACCAGAGCGCACGCCTTGCGTGACTCCATAGACTACAAAAATCCTTTTGTACTCGACTGTATCAAGGACGTGTCACGCGGGATGACACGCTGGACACGAGACGGATTCTGGGTCCGGACGCTCACTACGTATGTGCGTGTTCACACCGCACAGCACACAGGACGTGTGTTTGCAGATACGCTCTCAGTAACGTTCCATCACTCAAGGTGGAATGTTGTGGAATGTGGTCTTATAATGAATGAAGGAGGAGGACGAGAAAGAAGAGGAGGGATATTAGGCTGCTGACATTGAGAATATGTAAGACAAAGAGGAGAAGGATACGTGACACGATGTGAAAAGACCACAATATGGTAAGTACCATCATCCTATGCAGGAGGTGTCCGATGATGTGGACAAATCTAGATTAAAATCCTAAAATGTCCCACACTAACTTCAAAGAAGTTCTGCTACTGAATGAAAAGTGTATCATGAACCATGATACAAACTTCAGGCACTTCGTATCCTTCATGAAATGTTGACCATTTGTTTAAAGTAAGTTAATGCGAAAATATACTTGTACGAAAACTTTACTGATATCAGTCATTTCTTACAACGTCTCTATAATCATCTGAGTTCATGCCATATACGCATGGATGCCTCATCACTCCTTCAGTGTGTTGCTCCATGTTTCGTGTGTACTGGTGAGGATACATGGTATAGTGTGGGATGGCCTTGAGGCAGGGCACTGGCCTCCTCCTCCTACTCCTCCTCCCTCAAATGCAAGTCCATAATTGACTGAAAACGCTCTGGTACCCACGCGTGACGAAGCCACACCGACAAAATCGAGGGGGAGGCAACATGAAGCCATATGTCTTGAACGGCCTCACTGAAAAACAACAGCAGCAATTCAAAGACGTGTGGTTAAAGTGTACGCACTCATCGTGTTGTCCTGTGTGAAATAGCCTTTATTACTTTCTTGTTATACAGCTGACAGCTGACATATCATATATATATATATATATATGGGGATAGGGAAGAAGAATACTTCCTACGTATTCCCTACGTGTCGTAGAAGACGACTAAAAGGGGAGGGAGCGGGGAGCTGGAAATCCTCCCCTCTCGTTTTTAATTTTCCAAAAGAAGGAACAGAGAAGAAGGCCAAGTGAGAATTTCCCTCAAAGGCTCAGTCCTCTGTTTTTAACGCTACCTCGTTAAAGCGGGAAATGGAGAAGAGTATGAAAAAAAAAAAAAAAAAAAAAAAAAATATATATATATATATATATATATATATATATATATATATATATATATATATATATATATATATATATATATATTACACTTACTATTTTACATAATCCCTGTTTCCCGTGTCAGCGAGTTAGCGCAAGGAAACAGACGAAGAACGGCCGAAAGACCCACATACACATATACATACATAAACGCCCATACACGCACATATACATATATATACATTTCAACGTATATATATATATATATATATATATATATATATATATATATATATATATATATATATATATATATATATATATATATATATATATATATATACACACACACACACACACACACACATATATATATATATATATATATATATATATATATATATATATATATATATATATATATATATATATATATATATATATATATATATATATATATATATATTCACTCTATTCCTTGCCCGCCTTTCACCCTCCTGCATGTTCAGGCCCCGATCACACAAGATCTTTTTCACTCCATCTTTCCACCTCCAATTTGGTCTCCCACTTCTCCTCGTTCCCTCCACCTCCGACACATATATCCTCTTGGTCAATCTTTCCTCACTCATTCTCTCCATGTGCCCAAACCATTTCAAAACACCCTCTTCTGCTCTCTCAACCACGCTCTTTTTATTTCCACACATCTCTCTTACCCTTACGTTACTCACTCGATCAAACCACCTCACACTACACATTGTCCTCAAACATCTCATTTCCAGCACATCCACCCTCCTGCGCACAACTCTATCCATAGCTCACGCCTCGCAACCATACAACATTGTTCGAACCACTATTCCTTCAAACATACCCATTTTTGCTTTCCGAGATAATGTTCTCGACTTCCACACATTCTTCAAGGCTCCCAGGATTTTCGCCCCCTCCCCCACCCTATCATTCACTTCCTCTTCCATGGTTCCATCCGCTGCCAGATCCACTCCCAGATATCTAAAACACTTTACTTCCTCCAGTTTTTCTCCATTCAAACTTACCTCCTAACTGACTTGACCCTCAACCCTACTGTACCTAATAACCTTGCTCTTATTCACATTTACTCTTAACTTTCTTCTTTCACACACTTTACCAAACTCAGTCACCAGCTTCTGCAGTTCCTCACATCAATCAGCCACCAGCGCTGTATCATCAGCGAACAACAACTGACTCACTTCCCAAGCTCTCTCATCCCCAACAGACTGCATACTTGCCCCTCTTTCCAAAACTCTTGCATTCACCTCCCTAACAACCCCATCCATAAACAAATTAAACAACCATGGAGACATCACACACCCCTGCCGCAAACCTACATTCACTGAGAACCAATCACTTTCCTCTCTTCCTACACGTACACATGCCTTACATCCTCGATAAAAACTTTTCACTGCTTCTAACAACTTGCCTCCCACACCATATATTCTTAATACCTTCCACAGAGCATCTCTATCAACTCTATCATATGCCTTCTCCAGATCCATAAATGCTGCATACAAAACCATTTGCTTCTCTAAGTATTTCTCACTTACATTTTTCAAAGCAAACACCTGATCCACACATCCTCTACCACTTCTGAAACCACACTGCTCTTCCCCAATCTGATGCTCTGTACATGCCTTCACCCTCTCAATCAATAACCTCCCATATAATTTACCAGGAATACTCAACAAACTTATACCTCTGTAATTTGAGCACTCACTCTTATCCCCTTTGCCTATGTCCAATGGCACTATGCACGCATTCCGCCAATCCTCAGGCACCTCACCATGAGTCATACATACATTAAATAACCTTACCAACCAGTCAACAATACACTCACCCCCTTTTTTTTATAAATTCCACTGCAATACCATCCAAACCTGCTGCCTTGCCGGCTTACATCTTCCGCAAAGCTTTTACTACCTCTTCTCTGTTTACCAAATCATTTCCCCTAACCCTCTCACTTTGCACACCACCTCGACCAAAACACCCTATATCTGCCACTCTATCATCAAACACATTCAACAAACCTTCAAAATACTCGCTCCATCTCCTTCTCACATCACCACTACTTGTTATCACCTCCCCATTTGCGCCCTTCACTGAAGTTCCCATTTGCTCCCTTGTCTTACGCACTTTATTTACCTCCTTCCAGACATCTTTTTATTCTCCCTAAAATTTAATGATACTCTCTCACCCCAACTCTCATTTGCCCTCTTTTTCACCTCTTGCACCTTTCTCTTGACCTCCTGTCTCTTTCTTTATACATCTCCCACTCAATTGTATTTTTTCCCTGCAAAAATCGTCCAAATGCCTCTCTCTTCTCTTTCACTAATAATCTTACTTCTTCATCCCACCACTCACTACCCTTTCTAATCAACCCACCTCCCACGCTTCTCATGCCACAAGCATCTTTTGCGCAATCCATCACTGATTCCCTAAATATATCCCATTCCTCCCCCACTCCCCTTACTTCCATTGTTCTCACCTTTTTCCATTCTGTATTCAGTCTCTCCTGGTACTTCCTCACACAAGTCTCCTTCCCAAGCTTACTTACTCTCACCACCCTCTTCACCCCAACATTCACTCTTCTTTTCTGAAAACCCACATACGTATACTTATGTATATCTCGCTTTTTAAACCAGGTATTCCCAATCATCAGTCCTTTTTCAGCACATAAATCTACAAGCTCTTCACCATTTCCATTTACAACACTGAACACCCCATGTATACCAATTATTCCCTCAACTGCCACATTACTCACCTTTGCATTCAAATCACCCATCACTATAACCCGGTCTCGTGCATCAAAACCACTAACACACTCATTTAGCTGCTCCCAAAACACTTGCCTCTCATGATCTTTCTTCTCATGCCCAGGTGCATATGCACCAGTAATCACCCATCTCTCTCCATCAACTTTCAGTTTTACCCATATTAATCGAGAATTTACTTTCTTACATTCTATCACATACTCCCACAACTCCTGTTTCAGGAGTACTGCTACCCCTTCCCTTGCTCTTGTCCTCTTACTAACCCCTGACTTTACTCCCAAGACATTCCCATATATATATATATATATATATATATATATATATATATATATATATATATATATATATATATATATATATATATATATATTCATACTTGCTGCCTTCATACATTCTTGTCGCCACCCCGACACACACGAAATAGCTTCACATGCCCTGGTTCAATCCACTGACAGCACGTCGACCCCAATTCACCATTCCTTGCACGCCTTTCACCCTCCTGTATGTTCAGGCCCCGATCGCTCAAAATCGTTTTCACTCCATCCTTCCTCCTCCAATTTGGTCTCCCGCTTCTTCCCTCCACCTCTGACATATATATCCTCTTTGTCAATTTTTCCTTACTCATTTTCTCCATGTCGCCAAACATTTCAACACACCCTCTTCTGCTCTCTCAACCGCACTCTTTATAACCAAACATCCCTCTTACCCTTTCATTACTTATTCGATCAAACCACCTCACACCACTCAGTGTCCTCAAACATTATATATATATATATATATATATATATATATATATATATATATATATATATATATATATATATATATATATATATAATCTATTTATTTATTTATCTATTTATAGATTTTACTTGTCGGTGTCTCCCGCGTTAGCGAGGGAGCGCTAAGAAAAGACAACAAAGGCCACATTTGTTCACACTCAGTCTCTAGCTGTCATGTACAATGCACCGAAACCACAGCTTCCTTTCCACATCCATGCAACACGAAACTTTCCATGGTTTACCCAAGACGCTTCACATGCCCTGGTTCAATCCACTGACAGCACGTCGACCCCGGTATACTACATCGTTCCAATTCACTCTATTCCTTGCACGCCTTTTACCCTCCTGCATGTTCAGTCCCCGATCAGTCAAAATCTTTTTCACTCCATCTTTCCACCTCCAATATGGTCTCCCACTTCTCGTTCTCTCCACCTCTGGCACATATATCCTCTTTGTCAATCTTTCCTCACTCATTCTCTCCATATGACCAAACCATTTCAAAACACCCTCTTCTGCTCTCTCAACCACACTCTTTTTATTACCACACATCTCTCTTACCCTTACATTAATTACTCGATCAAACAACCTCACACCAAATATTGTCCTCAAACATCTCATTTCCAGCACATCCACCCTCCTCCGCGCAACTCTATCTAAAGCCCAGGCCTCGCAACCATATATATATATATATATATATATATATATATATATATATATATATATATATATATATATATATATATATATATATATATTTTTTTTTTTTTTTTTTTTTTTTCATACAATTCACCATTTCCCGCATTAGCGAGGTAACGTTAAGAACAGAGGATTGGGCCTTAGAGGGAATATCCTCACCTGGCCCCCTTCTCTGTTCCTTCTTTTTTGGAAAAAAAAAAAAAAAAACGAGAGGGGAGGATTTCCAGCCCCCCGCTCCCTTCCCTTTTAGTCGCCTTCTACAACACGCAGGGAATACGTGGGAAGTATTCTTTCTCCCCTATCCCCAGGGATATATATATATATATGTGTGTGTGTGTGTGTGTGTGTGTGTGTGTGTGTATATATATATATATATATATATATATATATATATATATATATATATATATATATATATATATATATATATGAGTGAATGGGCTATTCTCCGTCTATTTGCTGGCGCTAGCTCGCTGATGCGGGAAACAGCGATTATGTATAATAATATGATATAATATAATATAATATAATATAATATAATATAATATAATATAATATATATATATAGGTATTAGGTATAGTAGGGTTGAGGGTCAAGTCAATTGGGAGGTGAGTTTGAATGGAGAAAAACTGGAGGAAGTGAAGTGTTTTAGATATCTGGGAGTGGATCTGGCAGCGGATGGAACCATGGAAGCGGAAGTGGATCATAGGGTGGGGGAGGGCGCGAAAATTCTGGGAGCCTTGAAGAATGTGTGGAAGTCGAGAACATTATCTCGGAAAGCAAAAATGGGTATGTTTGAAGG